>NW_027480813.1:0-178385 GCF_051401765.1 Calliopsis andreniformis
CAATCCTCAATACTCAATCCTCAATCCTCAATCCTCAATCCTCAACCCTCAATCCTCAATCCTCAATCCTCAATCCTCAATCATCAATCCTCAATCCTCAATCCTCAATCCTCAATCCTCAATCCTCAATCCTCAAACCTCAATCCTCAATCGTCAATACTCCATCCTCAATTCTCAATCCTCAACAGTATATCCTTAATTCACAGTTTTAAATACACAATCCACAATCTTCAACTTTCAGATCTCAATTCTCAAACATAAATTCTCAACACCCAATCCTCAACCCTCAGTCCACAACCTTCTATTCCCAACCCTCAATCCTCAATATTCAATTCTCAATCCTCAATCCTCAATCCTCAATACTCAATCCTCAATTCTCAATCTTCAATCATCAATCTGCAGCCATCAATCCTCAATCCTCAATCCTCAGCCCTCATTCCTCAATCCTCAACCCTCAACCCTCAATCCTCAACCCTCACTCTTCAATCCTCAATCTTCAATCCTCAATCCTCAAACATTAATCCTCAATCTTCAATCATCAATGCTCAATCCTCAATCCTCAATCCTCAATCATCAAACCTCAATCCTCAATCCTCAATTCTCAATCCTCATAGTATATCCTTAATTGACAGTTATAAATACTCAATCCACAATCTTCAACATTCAGATCTCAATCCTCAAACATCAATTCTCAACACCCAATCCTCAACCCTCAGTCCACAATATTCTATCCTCAATCCTCAATCCTCAATATTCAATTCACAATCCTCAATCCTCAATCCGCAATACTTAATCCTCAATTCTCTATCTTCAATCATCAATCTGCAGCCAGAAAACCTCAATCCTCAATCCTCTGTCCTCAATCCTCAATCCTCAATCCTCAAACCTCAATCATCCTCAATCCTCAATCCTCATCTTCAGTCTTCAATACTCAACTTTCAATCCTCAATCCTCAATCATCAATCCTCAATCCTCATTCTTCAACCCTCAATACCCAATCCTCAATCTTCAATCCTCAATCCTCAATCCTCAATTCTCAATCCTCAATCCTCAATCCTCAGACCTCAAACCTCAATCCTCAACCCTCAGTCCTCATCCTCAATTCTCAATTCTCAATCCTCAATCCTCAACCCTCAATCTTCAATCCTCAATAGTCAATCTCCAATCCAAGATCCCCAATCCCCAATCCTCAATCCTTAATCCTCAATCTTCGGTCCTCAATCCCAGTCGCCAATCTTCAATCCTCAATGCTCAATACTCAATCCTCAATCCTCAGTCCTCAATCCTCAATCCTCAATCCTCAATCCTCAATCTTCAATCCTCAATACTCAATCTTCAATCCTCAATCCTCAATTCTCAATGCTCAATAGAATACCCTGAATTCGCATCGTTCAATACTCAATCCACAAAAATCAATAATCAAATCTCAACACTCAAAAATCAATTCTCAACACTCAATACTCACCACTCAGTCCTCTCTCTTCAATCCTCCATCCTCAATCCTCAATCCTCAATCTTCAATCCTCAATACTCTATCTTCAATCAACAATCTGCAGCCATCAATCCTCAATCCTCAATCCTCTGTCCTCAATCCTCAATCCTCAATCCTTAATCCTCAATCCTCAATCCTCAAACCTCAATCCTCAATCCTCAACGCTCATTCCTCAATCCTCAATTCTCAATCCTCAATCCTCAATCCTCAATCACCAATCATCAAACCTCAATCCTCAATCCTGAATTCTCAATCCTCAACAGTATATCCTTAATTCACAGTTTTAAATACACAATCCACAATCTTCAACTTTCAGATCTCAATTCTCAAACATCAATTCTCAACACCCAAACCTCAACCCTCAGTCCACAATCTTCTATTCCCAACACTCAATCCTCAATATTCAATTCTCAATCCTCAATCCTCAATCCTCAATACTCAATCCTCAATTCTCAATCTTCAATCATCAATCTGCAGCCATCAATCCTCAATTCTCAATCCTCAGCCCTCAATCCTCAATCCTCAATCCTGAACCCTCAATCCTCAAACCTCAATCCTCAATCCTCAATCCTCAATCTTCAATCATCAATCCTCAATCCTCAATCCTCAATCCTCAATCCTCAATCCTCAAACCTCAATCCTCAATCGTCAATACTCCATCCTCAATTCTCAATCCCCAACAGTATATCCTTAATTCACAGTATTAAATACACAATCCACAATCTTCAACTTTCAGATCTCAATCCTCAAACATCAATTCTCAACACCCAATCCTCAACCCTCAGTCCACAATCTTCTATTCCCAACCATCAATCCTCAATATTCACTTCTTAATCCTCAATCCTCAATCCTCAATCCTCAATCCTCAAACCTCAGTCCTTAATCCTGAATTCTCAATCCTCAACAGTATATCCTTAATTCACAGTTTTAAATACTCAATCCACAATCTTCAACATTCAGATCTCAATCCTCAAACATCAGTTCTCAACACCCAATCCTCAACCCTCAGTCCACAATATTCTATCCCCAATCCTCAATCCTCAATATTCAATTCTCTATCCTCAATCCTCAATCCTCAATCCGCAATACTCAATCCTCAATACTCTATCTTCAATCATCAATCTGCAGCCATCAATCCTCAATCCTCAATCCTCCGTCCTCAATCCTCAATCCTCAATCCTCAATCCTCAAACCTCAATCCTCAATCCTCAACGCTCATTCCTCAATCCACAATTCTCAATTCTCAATCCTCAATCATCAATCCTCAATCCTCAATCCTCAATCCTCAATCTTCAGCCATCGATCCTCAATCCTCAATCCTCAATCCTCAATCCTCAATCATCAATCCTCAATCCTCAATCCTCAATCCTCAATACTCAATCCTCAAACCTCAATACTCAATCCTCAATTCTCAATCCTCAACAGTATATCCTTAATTCACAGTATTAAATACTCAATCCACAATCTTCAACATTCAGATCTCAACCCTCAAACGTCAATTCTCAACACCCAATCATCAACCCTCAGTCCACAATATTCTATCCTCAATCCTCAATCCTCAATGTTCAATTCTCAATCCTCAATCCTCAATCCGCAATACTCAATCCTCAATTCTCTATCTTCAATCATCAATCTGCAGCCATCAAACCTCAATCCTCAATCCTCTGTCCTCAATCCTCAATACTCAATCCTCAATCCTCAATCCTCAATCCTCAATCCTCAATCCTCAATCATCAAACCTCAATCCTCAATCCTCAATTCTCGATCCTCAACAGTATATCCTTAATTCATAGTTTTAAATACTCAATCCACAATCTTCAACATTCAGATCTCAATCCTCAAACATCAATTCTCAACACCCAATCCTCAATCCTCAGTCCACAATATTCTATCCTCAATCCTCAATCCTCAATATTCAATTCTCAATCCTCAATCCTCAATCCGCAATACTCAATCCTCAATTCTCTATCTTCAATCATAAATCTGCAGCCATCAAACCTCAATCCTCAATCCTCTGTCCTCAATCCTCAATCCTCAATCCTCAATCCTCAATCCTCAATCCTCAATCCTCAATCCTCAACCCTCATTCCTCAATCCTCAATACTCAATCCTCAATCATCAATCCTCAATACTCAATCCTCAATCCTCAATCCTCAATCCTCAACCCTCAATCCTCAATCCTCAATCCTCAATCCTCAATCATCAATCCTCAATCCTCAATCCTCAATCCTCAATCCTCAATCCTCAAACCTCAATCCTCAATCCTCAATCCACAATCCTCAATCTTCAATCCTCAATACTCAATCTTCAATCCTCAATCCTCAATTCTCAATCGTCAATACTCAATCCTCATCGTCAATCCTCAATCCCCAATCCGCAATCTTCAATCCTCAACCCTCAATCCTCTATCCTCAATCCACAACCTTCAATCCTCAATACTCAATCTTCAATCCTCAATCCTCAATCCTCAATCCTCAATCCTCAATCCTCAATCCTCAATCCTCAATATTCAACACAAAACCCTCAACCATCAATCCTCAATACTCAACAATCAATCCTCAATTCTCAATGCTCAATAGAATACCCTGAATCCTCATCGTTCAATACTCAATCCACAAAAATCAATAATCAAATCTCAACCCTCAAAAATCAATTCTCAACACTCAATGCTCACCACTCAGTCCTCTCTCTTCAATCCTCCATCCTCAATCCTCAATCCTCAATCCTCAATCCTCAATCTTCAATCCTCAATACCCAATCCTCAATCTTCAATCCTCAATTCTCAATCCTCAATCCTCAGTCCTCAGACCTCAAACCTCAATCCTCAACCCTCAGCCCTGATCGTCAATCCTCAAACCTCAATCCTCAATCCGCAATCGTCAATCCTCAATCCTCAATCTTCAATCCTCAATACTCAATCTTCAATCCACAATCCTCAATCCTCAATCCTCAATCATCAATCCTCAATCCTCAATCCTCATTCTTCAATCCTCAATACCCAATCCTCAATCTTCAATCCTCAATCCTCAATCCTCAATTCTCAATCCTCAATCCTCGGTCCTCACTCCTCAAACCTCAATCCTCAACAATCAGCCCTCATCCTCAATCCTCAATCCTTATTCCTCAGTCCTCCACCTTCAATCCTCAATACTCAATTTTCAATCCTCAATCCTCAACCCTCAATCCTCAATCATAAATCCTCAATCATCAATCCTCAATCTTCAATACTCAATCCTCAATCCTCAATCCTGAATCCTCAATACTAAACCATCAATCCTCAATTCTCAATACTCGATAGAACATCCTGAATTCTCAGGATTCAATACTCAAACCACAAACCTCAAACCTCAGCCATCATCCTCAATCCTCAATCCTCAAACGTCAATCCTCAACCTTCAATCCTCAACCTTCAGCCCTCAATCCTCAATCCTCAATCGTCAATCCGCAATCCTAAATCCTCAGTCATCAATCCTCAACCTTCAATACTCAATCCTCAATCCTCAATCCTCTGTCCTCAAACCTCAATCCTCAAGCCTCAGTCCTCGTCCTCAAACCTCAACCCTCAATAATCAATCCGCAACCTTCACTCATCAATACTCAATCTTCAATCCTCAGTCCTCAATCCTCAATACTCAATCCTCAATCCTCAACACTCAATCCTCAGTCCTCAGTCCTCAATATTCAATACTCAATCCGCCAATCCTCAATATTCAACACACAACCCTCAACCATCAATCCTCAATACTCAACCATCAATGCAAAATTCTCAATACTCAATAGAATATCCTGAATTCTCTGTTTTCAGTACTCAATCCTCAATCTTCAATCTTCAAATCTCCATCCACAAACATCGATTCTCATCACTCAACCCTCAACACTCAGTCCCCAATCCTCAATCTTCAATCCTCAATCCTCAAGCTACAATCCTCAATCCTCAATCCTCAGTCCTCAAACCTCAATCCTGAATCCTCAATCCTCAGTCCTCAACCTTTAGACTTCAGACCTCAACAATCAGTTGTCAATCCTCAATCCTCAATAAAATATCATCAATTCACAGTTTTCAATACTAAATTATCAACCTGCAATCTTCGAATCTCTATCCACAAACATCAATCCTCATCACTCACCCCTCAACACTCAGTCCCCAATCCTCAATCTTCAATCCTCTATCCTCAATCCTCAATCCTCAATCCTCAATCCTCAATCCTCAATCCTCAATCCTCAATCCTCAATCCTCAGTCATCAATCCTCAACCTTCAATACTCAATCCTCAATCCTCAATCCTCAATCCTCAAACCTCAATCCTCAATCCTCAATCCTCAATCTTCAGTCTTCAATACTCAACTTTCAATCCTCAATCCTCAATCATCAATCCTCAATCCTCATTCTTCAACCCTCAATACCCAATCCTCAATCTTCAATCCTCAATCCTCAATTCTCAATTCTCAATCTCCTCAATCCTCAATCCTCAGACCTCAAACCTCAATCCTCAACCCTCAGTCCTCATCCTCAATTCTCAATTCTCAATCCTCAATCCTCAACCCTCAATCTTCAATCCTCAATAGTCAATCTCCAATCCAAGATCCCCAATCCCCAATCCTCAATCCTTAATCCTCAATCTTCGATCCTCAATCCCCAGTCGCCAATCTTCAATCCTCAATGCTCAATACTCAATCCTCAATCCTCAGTCCTCAATCCTCAATCCTCAATCCTCAATCCTCAATCTTCAATCCTCAATACTCAATCTTCAATCCTCAATCCTCAATTCTCAATCGTCAATACTCAATCCTCAATCGTCAATCCTCAATCCCCAATCCGCAATCTTCAATCCTCAACCCTCAATCCTCTATCCTCAATCCACAACCTTCAATCCTCAATACTCAATCTTCAATCCTCAATCCTCAATCCTCAATCCTCAATCCGCAATTCTGAATCCTCAATATTCAACACAAAACCCTCAACCATCAATCCTCAATACTCAACAATCAATCCTCAATTCTCAATGCTCAATAGAATACCCTGAATTCGCATCGTTCAATACTCAATCCACAAAAATCAATAATCAAATCTCAACCCTCAAAAATCAATTCTCAACACTCAATACTCACCACTCAGTCCTCTCTCTTCAATCCTCCATCCCCAATCCTCAATCCTCAATCTTCAATCCTCAATACTCTATCTTCAATCAACAATCTGCAGCCATCAATCCTCAATCCTCAATCCTCTGTCCTCAATCCTCAATCCTCAATCCTTAATCCTCAATCCTCAATCCTCAAACCTCAATCCTCAATCCTCAACGCTCATTCCTCAATCCTCAATTCTCAATGCTCAATCATCAATCCTCAATCCTCAATCCTCAATCCTCAATCCTCAATCCTCAACCCTCGATCCTCAATCCTCAATCCTCAATCCTCAATCCTCAATCCTCAATCCTCAATCCTCAATACTCAATCCTCAATCCTCAAACCTCAATCCTCAATCGTCAATACTCCATCCTCAATTCTCAATCCCCAACAGTATATCCTTAATTCACAGTATTAAATACACAATCCACAATCTTCAACTTTCAGATCTCAATCCTCAAACATCAATTCTCAACACCCAATCCTCAACACTCAGTCCACAATCTTCTATTCCCAACCATCAATCCTCAATATTCACTTCTTAATCGTCAATCCTCAATCCTCAATCCTCAATCCTCAAACCTCAGTCCTCAATCCTGAATTCTCAATCCTCAACAGTATATCCTTAATTCACAGTTTTAAATACTCAATCCACGATCTTCAACATTCAGATCTCAATCCTCAAACATCAGTTCTCAACACCCAATCCTCAACCCTCAGTCCACAATATTCTATCCCCAATCCTCAATCCTCAATATTCAATTCTCTATCCTCAATCCTCAATCCTCAATCCGCAATACTCAATCCTCAATACTCTATCTTCAATCATCAATCTGCAGCCATCAATCCTCAATCCTCAATCCTCCGTCCTCAATCCTCAATCCTCAATCCTCAATCCTCAAACCTCAATCCTCAATCCTCAACGCTCATTCCTCAATCCACAATTCTCAATTCTCAATCCTCAATCATCAATCCTCAATCCTCAATCCTCAATCCTCAATCCTCAGCCATCGATCCTCAATCCTCAATCCTCAATCCTCAATCCTCAATCATCAATCCTCAATCCTCAATCCTCAATCCTCAATACTCAATCCTCAAACCTCAATACTCAATCCTCAATTCTCAATCCTCAACAGTATATCCTTAATTCACAGTATAAAATACTCAATCCACAATCTTCAACATTCAGATCTCAACCCTCAAACGTCAATTCTCAACACCCAATCATCAACCCTCAGTCCACAATATTCTATCCCCAATCCTCAATCCTCAATATTCAATTCTCAATCCTCAATCCTCAATACTCAATCCTCAATTCTCTATCTTCAATCATCAATCTGCAGCCATCAATCCTCAATCCTCAATCATCAGTCCTCAATCCTCAATCCTCAATCATCAGTCCACAATCCTCAAACCTCAATCCTCAATCCTCAACCCTCATTCCTCAATCCTCAGTCCTCAATCCTCAATCATCAATCCTCAATCCTCAATCTTCAATCCTCAATCCTCAGTACTCAAAGCTCAATCCTCAATCCTCAATCCTCAATCATCAATCCTCAATCCTCAATCCTCAATACTCAATCCTCAACAGTATATCCTTAATTCACAGTTTTAAATACTCAATCCACAATCTTCAACTTTCAGATCTCAATCCTCAAACATCAATTCTCAACACCCAATCCTCAACCCTCAGTCCACAATACTCTATCCCCAATCCTCAATCCTCAATATTCAATTCTCAATCCTCAGCCCCAATCCGCAATACTCAATCCTCAATTCTCTATCTTGAATCATCAATCTGCAGCCATCAATCCTCAATCCTCAATCCTCTGTCCTCAATCCTCAATCCTCAATCCTCAGTCCTCAATCCTCAAACCTCAATCCTCAATCCGGGACCCTCATTCCTCAACCCTCAATCCTCAATCCTCAATCATCAATCCTCAATCCTCAATCCTCAATCCTCAATCCTCAATCCTCAACCCTCAATCCTCAATCCTCAATCCTCAATCCTCAATCCTGAATCGTTAATCCTCAATCCTCAATGCTCAATCACCAATCCTCAATCCTCAATCCTCAATCCTCCATCCTCAATCCTCAATGAAATAGCTTCAATTCTCACTATTCAATACTCAATCCTCATTCTTCAAATCTCAGTCTACGAACAACAATTCTCAACACTCAATGCTCAACCCTCAGTCCTCAATCTTCTATCCTCTATCGTCAATCCTCAGTCTTCAATCCTCAATCCTCAGTACTCAATCCTCAATCCTCAATCCTCAATCCTCAATCCTCAAAGCTCAATCCTCAACCCTCAATTCTCAAAGCTCAACAGTATATCATCTATGCTCAGTTTTCAATACTCAACCCTCAATTTTCAATATTCAAATCTCAATGCTCAAACCTCAATCCTCAGTGCCCAATCCTCAACCCTCAATCCTCAAATCTCAGTCCTCAATCCTCAACCGTTAATGTTCATACCTCAGTCCACGAATCTCAATCCTCAATGTTCAATGCTCAATCCTCAATCCTCAACCCCGAAACCTCAACACTCAGTCCTCAGTCATCAATCTTCAATCCGCAGGCCTCAATCCTCGATCTACAATCCTCAATTCTCAATCCTGAATCCTTAATCCTCAATCCTCAACCCTCAATCATCAATCCTCAATCCGCAATCCTCAATCCTCAATCCTGAATCCTCAACACTCATTCCTCAATCTTCAATCCTCAATCCTCAATCATCAATCCTCAATACTCAATCCTCAATCCTCAATCCTCAATCGTCAACCCTCAATCCTCAATCCTCAATCCTCAATCTTCAATCATTAATCCTCAATCCTCAATCCTCAATTATCAATCCTCAATCCTCAATCCTCAATCCTCAAACCTCAATCCTCAATCGTCAATCCTCAATCCTCAATCCTCAATCCTCAATCCTCAATCCTCAATCCTCAATGCTCAATCCGCAGTCCTCAATCCTCAATCCTCAATCCTCAATCCTCAATCCTCAATCCTCAATCCTCAATCCTCAATCATCAAACCTCAATCCTCAATCCTCAATTCTCGATCCTCAACAGTATATTCTTAATTCACAGTTTTAAATACTCAATCCACAATCATCAACATTCAGATCTCAATCCTCAAACATCAATTCTCAACACCCAATCCTCAATCCTCAGTCCACAATGTTCTATCCTCAATCCTCAATCCTCAATGTTCAATTCTCAATCCTCAATCCTCAATCCGCAATACTCAATCCTCAATTCTCTATCTTCAATCATCAATCTGCAGCCATCAAACCTCAATCCTCAATCCTCTGTCCTCAATCCTCAATACTCAATCCTCAATCCTCAATCCTCAATCCTCAATCCTCAATCCTCAATCATCAAACCTCAATCCTCAATCCTCAATTCTCGATCCTCAACAGTATATCCTTAATTCACAGTTTTAAATACTCAATCCACAATCTTCAACATTCAGATCTCAATCCTCAAACATCAATTCTCAACACCCAATCCTCAATCCTCAGTCCACAATCCTCAATCCTCAATCTTCAATCATTAATCCTCAATCCTCAATCCTCAATTATCAATCCTCAATCCTCAATCCTCAATCCTCAAACCTCAATCCTCAATCGTCAATCCTCAATCCTCAATCCTCAATCCTCAATCCTCAATCCTCAATCCTCAATGCTCAATCCGCAGTCCTCAATCCTCAATCCTCAATCCTCAATCCTCAATCCTCAATCCTCAATCCTCAATCCTCAATCATCAAACCTCAATCCTCAATCCTCAATTCTCGATCCTCAACAGTATATTCTTAATTCACAGTTTTAAATACTCAATCCACAATCATCAACATTCAGATCTCAATCCTCAAACATCAATTCTCAACACCCAATCCTCAATCCTCAGTCCACAATGTTCTATCCTCAATCCTCAATCCTCAATGTTCAATTCTCAATCCTCAATCCTCAATCCGCAATACTCAATCCTCAATTCTCTATCTTCAATCATCAATCTGCAGCCATCAAACCTCAATCCTCAATCCTCTGTCCTCAATCCTCAATACTCAATCCTCAATCCTCAATCCTCAATCCTCAATCCTCAATCCTCAATCATCAAACCTCAATCCTCAATCCTCAATTCTCGATCCTCAACAGTATATCCTTAATTCACAGTTTTAAATACTCAATCCACAATCTTCAACATTCAGATCTCAATCCTCAAACATCAATTCTCAACACCCAATCCTCAATCCTCAGTCCACAATATTCTATCCTCAATCCTCAATCCTCAAAATTCAATTCTCAATCCTCAATCCTCAATCCGCAATACTCAATCCTCAATTCTCTATCTTCAATCATAAATCTGCAGCCATCAAACCTCAATCCTCAATCCTCTGTCCTCAATCCTCAATCCTCTGTCCTCAATCCTCAATCTTCAATCCTCAATCCTCAATCCTCAACCCTCATTCCTCAATCCTCAATCCTCAATCCTCAATCATCAATCCTCAATACTCAATCCTCAATCCTCAATCCTCAATCCTCAACCCTCAATCCTCAATCCTCAATCCTCAATCCTCAATCATCAATCCTCAATCCTCAATCCTCAATCCTCAATCCTCAATCCTCAATCCTCAAACCTCAATCCTCAATCGTCAATACTCCATCCTCAATTCTCAATCCTCAACAGTATATCCTTAATTCACAGTTTTAAATACACAATCCACAATCTTCAACTTTCAGATCTCAATTCTCAAACATAAATTCTCAACACCCAATCCTCAACCCTCAGTCCACAACCTTCTATTCCCAACCCTCAATCCTCAATATTCAATTCTCAATCCTCAATCCTCAATCCTCAATACTCAATCCTCAATTCTCAATCTTCAATCATCAATCTGCAGCCATCAATCCTCAATCCTCAATCCTCAGCCCTCATTCCTCAATCCTCAACCCTCAACCCTCAATCCTCAACCCTCACTCTTCAATCCTCAATCTTCAATCCTCAATCCTCAAACATTAATCCTCAATCTTCAATCATCAATGCTCAATCCTCAATCCTCAATCCTCAATCATCAAACCTCAATCCTCAATCCTCAATTCTCAATCCTCATAGTATATCCTTAATTGACAGTTATAAATACTCAATCCACAATCTTCAACATTCAGATCTCAATCCTCAAACATCAATTCTCAACACCCAATCCTCAACCCTCAGTCCACAATATTCTATCCTCAATCCTCAATCCTCAATATTCAATTCACAATCCTCAATCCTCAATCCGCAATACTTAATCCTCAATTCTCTATCTTCAATCATCAATCTGCAGCCAGAAAACCTCAATCCTCAATCCTCTGTCCTCAATCCTCAATCCTCAATCCTCAATCCTCAATCCTCAATCGTCAATCATCAATCCTCAATCCTCAATCCTCAATCCTCAATCCTCAATCCTCAACCCTCAATCCTCAATCCTCAATCCTCAATCCTCAATCATCAATCCTCAATACTCAATCCTCAATCCTCAATCTTCAATCCTCAACCCTCAATCCTCAATCCTCAATCCTCAATCTTCAATCATCAATCCTCAATCCTCAATCCTCAATCCTCAATCCTCAATCCTCAAACCTCAAACCTCAATCCTCAATCCTCAATCCTCAATCTTCAATCCTCAATGCTCAATCTTCAATCCTCAACCCTCAGCCATCAATCCTCAATCCTGAATCATCAATCCTCAATCGTCAATCCTCAATAAAATAGCTTCTATTCTCAGTATTCGATACCCAATCCTCGTTCTTCAAATCTCAGTATACAAACAACAATTCTCAGCACTCAATGCTCAACCCTCAGTCCTCAATCTTCAATCCTCTATACTCAATCATCAATCCTCAATCCTCAATCCTCAATCTTCAATCCTCAATCCTCAATCCTCAATCCTCAACCCTCAATCCTCAATCCTCAATCGTCAATCATCAATCCTCAATCCCCAATCCTCAATCTTCAATCATCAATCCTCAATCGTCAATCCTCAATAAAATAGCTTCAATTCTCACTATTCAATACTCAATCCTCATTCTTCAAATCTCAGACTACGAACAACAATTCTCAGCACACAATGCTCAACCCTCAGTCCTCAATCTTGAATCCTCTATACTCAATCATCAATATTCAATCCTCAATCCTCAGTACTCGATCCTCAATCCTCAATCCTCAATCTTCAAACCTCAATCCTCAATCCTCAATCCTTAATCCTCAATCAGCAACCCTCAATGCTCAATCCTCAATCCTCAATCCTCAATCATCAACCCTCAATCCTCAATCCTCAATCCTCAATCCTCAAACCTCAATCCTCAACACTCAGTCCTCAATCCTCTATCCTCAATACTCAATCATCAATCATCAATCCTCAATCCTCAATCCTCAATCCTCAATCCTCAATCCTCAATCCTCAACCCTCAATCCTCAATCCTCAATCCTCAATCCTCAATCCTCAATCCTCAATCCTCAATCCTCAATCCTCAATCCTCAATCCTCAATCCTCAATCCTCAATCCTCAATCCTCAATCCTCAATCCTCAATCCTCAAACCTCAATCCTCAATCCTCAACGCTCATTCCTCAATCCTCAATTCTCAATGCTCAATCATCAATCCTCAATCCTCAATCCTCAATCCTCAATCCTCAATCCTCAACCCTCGATCCTCAATCCTCAATACTCAATCCTCAATCCTCAATCATCAATCCTCAATCCTCAATCCTCAATCCTCAATCCTCAATCCTCAATGCTCAACCCTCAGTCCTCAATCCTCAATCCTCAATCCTCAATCCTCAATCCTCAATCCTCAATCCTCAATCACCAATCATCAAACCTCAATCCTCAATCCTGAATTCTCAATCCTCAACAGTATATCCTTAATTCACAGTTTTAAATACACAATCCACAATCTTCAACTTTCAGATCTCAATTCTCAAACATCAATTCTCAACACCCAAACCTCAACCCTCAGTCCACAATCTTCTATTCCCAACACTCAATCCTCAATATTCAATTCTCAATCCTCAATCCTCAATCCTCAACCCTCATTCCTCAATCCTCAATCCTCAATCCTCAATCATCAATCCTCAATACTCAATCCTCAATCCTCAATCCTCAATCCTCAACCCTCAATCCTCAATCCTCAATCCTCAATCCTCAATCATCAATCCTCAATCCTCAATCCTCAATCCTCAATCCTCAATCCTCAATCCTCAAACCTCAATCCTCAATCGTCAATACTCCATCCTCAATTCTCAATCCTCAACAGTATATCCTTAATTCACAGTTTTAAATACACAATCCACAATCTTCAACTTTCAGATCTCAATTCTCAAACATAAATTCTCAACACCCAATCCTCAACCCTCAGTCCACAACCTTCTATTCCCAACCCTCAATCCTCAATATTCAATTCTCAATCCTCAATCCTCAATCCTCAATACTCAATCCTCAATTCTCAATCTTCAATCATCAATCTGCAGCCATCAATCCTCAATCCTCAATCCTCAGCCCTCATTCCTCAATCCTCAACCCTCAACCCTCAATCTTCAACCCTCACTCTTCAATCCTCAATCTTCAATCCTCAATCCTCAAACATTAATCCTCAATCTTCAATCATCAATGCTCAATCCTCAATCCTCAATCCTCAATCATCAAACCTCAATCCTCAATCCTCAATTCTCAATCCTCATAGTATATCCTTAATTGACAGTTATAAATACTCAATCCACAATCTTCAACATTCAGATCTCAATCCTCAAACATCAATTCTCAACACCCAATCCTCAACCCTCAGTCCACAATATTCTATCCTCAATCCTCAATCCTCAATATTCAATTCACAATCCTCAATCCTCAATCCGCAATACTTAATCCTCAATTCTCTATCTTCAATCATCAATCTGCAGCCAGAAAACCTCAATCCTCAATCCTCTGTCCTCAATCCTCAATCCTCAATCCTCAATCCTCAATCCTCAATCGTCAATCATCAATCCTCAATCCTCAATCCTCAATCCTCAATCCTCAATCCTCAACCCTCAATCCTCAATCCTCAATCCTCAATCCTCAATCATCAACCCTCAATCCTCAATCCTCAATCCTCAATCCTCAATCCTCAATCCTCAACACTCAGTCCTCAATCCTCTATCCTCAATACTCAATCATCAATCATCAATCCTCAATCCTCAATCCTCAATCCTCAATCCTCAATCCTCAATCCTCAATCCTCAATCATCAATCCTCAATCCTCAATCCTCAATCCTCAATCCTCAATCCTCAACCCTCAATCCTCAATCCTCAATCCTCAATCCTCAATCCTGAATCGTTAATCCTCAATCCTCAATGCTCAATCACCAATCCTCAATCCTCAATCCTCAATCCTCCATCCTCAATCCTCAATGAAATAGCTTCAATTCTCACTATTCAATACTCAATCCTCATTCTTCAAATCTCAGTCTACGAACAACAATTCTCAACACTCAATGCTCAACCCTCAGTCCTCAATCTTCTATCCTCTATCGTCAATCCTCAGTCTTCAATCCTCAATCCTCAGTACTCAATCCTCAATCCTCAATCCTCAATCCTCAATCCTCAAAGCTCAATCCTCAACCCTCAATTCTCAAAGCTCAACAGTATATCATCTATGCTCAGTTTTCAATACTCAACCCTCAATTTTCAATATTCAAATCTCAATGCTCAAACCTCAATCCTCAGTGCCCAATCCTCAACCCTCAATCCTCAAATCTCAGTCCTCAATCCTCAACCGTTAATGTTCATACCTCAGTCCACGAATCTCAATCCTCAATGTTCAATGCTCAATCCTCAATCCTCAACCCCGAAACCTCAACACTCAGTCCTCAGTCATCAATCTTCAATCCGCAGGCCTCAATCCTCGATCTACAATCCTCAATTCTCAATCCTGAATCCTTAATCCTCAATCCTCAACCCTCAATCATCAATCCTCAATCCGCAATCCTCAATCCTCAATCCTGAATCCTCAACACTCATTCCTCAATCTTCAATCCTCAATCCTCAATCATCAATCCTCAATACTCAATCCTCAATCCTCAATCCTCAATCGTCAACCCTCAATCCTCAATCCTCAATCCTCAATCTTCAATCATTAATCCTCAATCCTCAATCCTCAATTATCAATCCTCAATCCTCAATCCTCAATCCTCAAACCTCAATCCTCAATCGTCAATCCTCAATCCTCAATCCTCAATCCTCAATCCTCAATCCTCAATCCTCAATCCTCAACCCTCATTCCTCAATCCTCAATCCTCAATCCTCAATCATCAATCCTCAATACTCAATCCTCAATCCTCAATCCTCAATCCTCAACCCTCAATCCTCAATCCTCAATCCTCAATCCTCAATCCTCAATCCTCAATCCTCAATCCTCAATCCTCAATCCTCAAACCTTAATCCTCAATCCTCAATTCTCAATCCTCAACAGTATAACCTTAATACACAGTTTTAAATACTCAATCCACAATCTTCAACATTCAGATCTCAATCCTCAAACATCAATCCTCAACACCCAATCCTCAACCCTCAGTCCACAATATTCTATCCCCAATCCTCAATCCTCAATATTCAATTCTCCATCCTCAATATTCAATTCTCAATCCTCAATCCTCAATCCGCAATACTCAATCCTCAACACTCATTCCTCAATCCTCAATCCTCAATCCTCAATCACCAATCCTCAATACTCAATCCTCAATCCTCAATAAAATAGCTTCAATTCTCACTATTCAATACTCAATCCTCATTCTTCAAATCTCAGTCTACGAACAACAATTCTCAGCACACAATGCTCAACCCTCAGTCCTCAATCTTCAATCTTCTATACTCAATCATCAATATTCAATCCTCAATCCTCAACCCTCAACCCTCAATCCTCAACACTCACTCTTCAATCCTCAATCTTCAATCCTCAATCCTCAACCATTAATACTCAATTCTCAATCATCAATCCTCAAACGTCAATTCTCAGTAAAATAGCTTCAATTCTAACTATTCAATAGTCAATCCTCATTCTTCAAATCTCAGTCTACGAACAACAATTCCCAGCACTCAATGCTCAACCCTCAGTCCTCAATCTTCAATCCTCTATCCTCAATCGTCAGGCTTCAATCCTCAATCCGCAGTACTCAATCCTCAATCCTCAATCCTCAATCCTCAATCCTCAAAGCTCAATCCTCGATCATCAATCCTCAACAGTTTATCCTCAATGCTCAGTTTTCAATACTTAACCCTCAATCTTCAATATTCAAATCTCAATGCTCAAACCTCAATCCTCAGTGCTCAATCCTCAATCCTCGATCCTCAACACTCAGTCCTCAATCCTCAACCGTTAATGTTCAAACCTCAGTGCACAAACCTCAATCCTCAATATTCAATGCTCAATCCGCAATCCTCAACCCTGAAACCTCAACACTCAGTCCTCAGTCATCAATCCTCAATCCACAGTTTTCAATCCTCAATCCTCAACCACTAATCCTCAATCCTCAATCCTCAATCATCAGTCCTCAATCCTCAATCCTCTATCCTCAATCCTCAACATTCAATCCTCAATCCTCAACCATTAATCCTCAATCCTCAATCATCAATCCTCAATCGTCAATCCTCAATATAATAGCTTCATTTCTCACTATTCAATACTCAATCCTCATTCTTCAAATCTCAGACTACGAACAACAATTCTCAACACTCAATGCTCAACCCTCAGTCCTCAATCTCCAATCCTCTATCCTCAATCCTCAGTCTTCAATCCTCAACCCTCTGTACCCAATCCTCAATCCTCAATTCTCAAACCACAATCCTCAATCCTCATTCCTCAATCCTCAATCCTCAATCATCAATCCTCAATCCTCAATCCTCAATCCTCAATCCTCAACCCTCAATCCTCAATCCTCAATCCTCAATCCTCAATCATCAATCCTCAATCCTCAATCCTCAATCCTCACTCCTCAATCCTCAATCCTCAAACCTCAATCCTCAATCGTCAATACTCCATCCTCAATTCTCAATCCTTAACAGTATATCCTTAATTCACAGTGTTAAATACACAATCCACAATCTTCAACTTTCAGATCTCAATTCTCAAACATCAATTCTCAACACCCAATCCTCAACCCTCAGTCCACAACCTTCTATTCCCAACCCTCAATCCTCAATATTCAATTCTCAATCCTCAATCCTCAATCCTCAATACTCAATCCTCAATTCTCAATCTTCAATCATCAATCTGCAGCCATCAATCCTCAATCCTCAATCCTCAGCCCTCATTCCTCAATCCTCAACCCTCAACCCTCAATCCTTAACCCTCACTCTTCAATCCTCAATCTTCAATCCTCAATCCTCAAACATTAATCCTCAATCTTCAATCATCAATGCTCAATGCTCAATCCTCAACCCTCAATCATCAAACCTCAATCCTCAATCCTCAATTCTCAATCCTCATAGTATATCCTTAATTGACAGTTATAAATACTCAATCCACAATCTTCAACATTCAGATCTCAATCCTCAAACATCAATTCTCAACACCCAATCCTCAACCCTCAGTCCACAATATTCTATCCTCAATCCTCAATCCTCAATATTCAATTCACAATCCTCAATCCTCAATCCGCAATACTTAATCCTCAATTCTCTATCTTCAATCATCAATCTGCAGCCAGAAAACCTCAATCCTCAATCCTCTGTCCTCAATCCTCAATCCTCAATCCTCAATCCTCAATCCTCAATCGTCAATCATCAATCCTCGATCCTCAATCCTCAATCCTCAATCCTCAATCCTCAACCCTCAATCCTCAATCCTCAATCCTCAATCCTCAATCATCAATCCTCAATACTCAATCCTCAATCCTCAATCTTCAATCCTCAACCCTCAATCCTCAATCCTCAATCCTCAATCTTCAATCATCAATCCTCAATCCTCAATCCTCAATACTCAATCCTCAATCCTCAAACCTCAAACCTCAATCCTCAATCCTCAATCCTCAATCTTCAATCCTCAATGCTCAATCTTCAATCCTCAACCCTCAGCCATCAATCCTCAATCCTGAATCATCAATCCTCAATCGTCAATCCTCAATAAAATAGCTTCTATTCTCAGTATTCAATACCCAATCCTCGTTCTTCAAATCTCAGTATACAAACAACAATTCTCAGCACTCAATGCTCAACCCTCAGTCCTCAATCTTCAATCCTCTATACTCAATCATCAATCCTCAATCCTCAATCCTCAATCTTCAATCCTCAATCCTCAATCCTCAATCCTCAACCCTCAATCCTCAATCCTCAATCGTCAATCATCAATCCTCAATCCCCAATCCTCAATCTTCAATCATCAATCCTCAATCGTCAATCCTCAATAAAATAGCTTCAATTCTCACTATTCAATACTCAATCCTCATTCTTCAAATCTCAGACTACGAACAACAATTCTCAGCACACAATGCTCAACCCTCAGTCCTCAATCTTGAATCCTCTATACTCAATCATCAATATTCAATCCTCAATCCTCAGTACTCGATCCTCAATCCTCAATCCTCAATCTTCAAACCTCAATCCTCAATCCTCAATCCTTAATCCTCAATCAGCAACCCTCAATGCTCAATCCTCAATCCTCAATCCTCAATCATCAACCCTCAATCCTCAATCCTCAATCCTCAATCCTCAATCCTCAATCCTCAATCCTCAACACTCAGTCCTCAATCCTCTATCCTCAATACTCAATCATCAATCATCAATCCTCAATCCTCAATCCTCAATCCTCAATCCTCAATCCTCAATCCTCAACCCTCAATCCTCAATCCTCAATCCTCAATCCTCAATCCTCAATCCTCAATCCTCAATCCTCAATCCTCAATCCTCAATCCTCAATCCTCAATCCTCAATCCTCAATCCTCAATCCTCAATCCTCAATCCTCAATCCTCAATCCTCAATCCTCAATCCTCAATCCTCAATCCTCAATCCTCAATCCTCAATCCTCAATCCTCAATCCTCAATCCTCAATCCTCAATCCTCAATCCTCAATCCTCAATCCTCAATCCTCAATCCTCAATCCTCAATCCTCAATCCTCAATCCTCAATCCTCAAACCTTAATCCTCAATCCTCAATTCTCAATCCTCAACAGTATAACCTTAATACACAGTTTTAAATACTCAATCCACAATCTTCAACATTCAGATCTCAATCCTCAAACATCAATCCTCAACACCCAATCCTCAACCCTCAGTCCACAATATTCTATCCCCAATCCTCAATCCTCAATATTCAATTCTCCATCCTCAATATTCAATTCTCAATCCTCAATCCTCAATCCGCAATACTCAATCCTCAACACTCATTCCTCAATCCTCAATCCTCAATCCTCAATCACCAATCCTCAATACTCAATCCTCAATCCTCAATAAAATAGCTTCAATTCTCACTATTCAATACTCAATCCTCATTCTTCAAATCTCAGTCTACGAACAACAATTCTCAGCACACAATGCTCAACCCTCAGTCCTCAATCTTCAATCTTCTATACTCAATCATCAATATTCAATCATCAATACTCAGTACTCGATCCTCAATTCTCAATCCTCAATCCTCAATCCTCAATACTCAATCCTCAATTCTCAATCTTCAATCATCAATCTGCAGCCATCAATCCTCAATCCTCAATCCTCAGCCCACAATCCTCAATCCTCAACCCTCAACCCTCAATCCTCAAACGTCAATTCTCAGTAAAATAGCTTCAATTCTAACTATTCAATAGTCAATCCTCATTCTTCAAATCTCAGTCTACGAACAACAATTCCCAGCACTCAATGCTCAACCCTCAGTCCTCAATCTTCAATCCTCTATCCTCAATCGTCAGGCTTCAATCCTCAATCCGCAGTACTCAATCCTCAATCCTCAATCCTCAATCCTCAATCCTCAAAGCTCAATCCTCGATCATCAATCCTCAACAGTTTATCCTCAATGCTCAGTTTTCAATACTTAACCCTCAATCTTCAATATTCAAATCTCAATGCTCAAACCTCAATCCTCAGTGCTCAATCCTCAATCCTCGATCCTCAACACTCAGTCCTCAATCCTCAACCGTTAATGTTCAAACCTCAGTCCACAAACCTCAATCCTCAATATTCAATGCTCAATCCGCAATCCTCAACCCTGAAATCTCAACACTCAGTCCTCAGTCATCAATCCTCAATCCACAGTATTCAATCCTCAATCCTCAACCACTAATCCTCAATCCTCAATCCTCAATCATCAGTCCTCAATCCTCAATCCTCTATCCTCAATCCTCAACATTCAATCCTCAATCCTCAACCATTAATCCTCAATCCTCTATCCTCAATCCTCAACATTCAATCCTCAATCCTCAACCATTAATCCTCAATCCTCAATCATCAATCCTCAATCGTCAATCCTCAATATAAGAGCTTCATTTCTCACTATTCAATACTCAATCCTCATTCTTCAAATCTCAGACTACGAACAACAATTCTCAACACTCAATGCTCAACCCTCAGTCCTCAATCTCCAATCCTCTATCCTCAATCCTCAGTCTTCAATCCTCAACCCTCTGTACCCAATCCTCAATCCTCAATTCTCAAACCACAATCCTCAATCCTCAATCCTCAATCCTCAATCCTCAATCGTCAATCCTCAATCCTCAAACCTCAATACTCAATCCTCAACCCTGATTCCTCAATACTCAATCCTCAATCCTCAATCATCAATCCTCAATCCTCAATCCTCAATCCTCAATCCTCAATCCTCAATCCTCAACCCTCAATCCTCAATCCTCAATCCTCAATCCTCAATCCTGAATCCTTAATCCTCAATACTCAATCCTCAAGCACCAATCCTCAATCCTCAATCCTCAATCCTCAATCCTCAATACTCAATCCTCAATCCTCAATCCTCAATTATCAATCCTCAATCCTCTATCCTCAATCCTCAATCCCCAATCCTCGATCCTCAATCCTCCATCCTCAATCCTCAGTCTTCAATCCTCAATCCTCAGTACTCAATCCTCAATCCTCGATCCTCAAACATCAATCCTCAATCCTCAACCCTCAATACTCAACCCTCAATCCTCAATCCTCAATCCCCAATCCTCAATCCTCAATCCTCAATCCTCAATCCTCAATCCTCAATCCTCAGTCCTCAATCCTCAATCCTCAATCCTCAATCCTCAATCCTCAATCCTCAATCCTCAATCATCAGTCCTCAATCCTCAATCCTCAATCCTCAATCCTCAATCCTCAGTCCTCAATCCTCAATCCTCAATCCTCAATCCTCAATCCTAAAACCTCAATCCTCAATCCTCAATCCTCAATCCTCAATCCTCAATCCTCAATCCTCAATCCTCAATCCTCAATCCTCAATCCTCAATCCTCAATCCTCAATCCTCAATCCTCAATCCTCAATCCTCAATCCTCAATCCTCAATCCTCAATCCTCAATCCTCAATCCTCAATCCTCAGTCCTCAATCCTCAATCCTCAATCCTCAATCCTCAATCCTCAATCCTCAACTCTCAATCCTCAATCCTCAACCATCAATCCTCAACCCTCGGTCCTCAATCCTCAATCCTCAATCCTCAATCCTCAATCATCAATCCCCAATCCTCAATCCTCAATCCTCAATCCTCAATCCTCAAACCTCAATTCTCAATCCTCAACAGTATATCCTTAATTCACAGTCTTAAATACTCAATCCACAATCTTCAACATTCAGACCTCAACCCTCAAACATCAATTCTCAACACCCAATCATCAACCCTCAGTCCACAATATTCTATCCCCAATCCTCAATCCTCAATATTCAATTCTCAATCCTCAATCCTCAACACTCAATCCTCAATTCTCTATCTTCAATCATCAATCTGCAGCCATCAATCCTCAATACTCAATCATCAGTCCTCAATCCTCAATCCTCAATCATCAGTCCACAATCCTCAAACCTCAATACTCAATCCTCAACCCTCATTCCTCAATCCTCAAACCTCAATCCTCAGTCCTCTACCCCCAATCCTCAATCCTCAATCCTCAATCCTCAATCGTCAATCCTCAATCCTCGATCCTCAATCCTCAATCCTCAACCCTCAATCCTCAATCCTCAATCCTGAATACTCTATCCTCAATCCTCAATCCTCAATCCTCAAACCTCAACCCTCAATACTCAACCCTCAATCCTCAATCCTCAATCCCCAATCCTCAATCCTCAATCCTCAATCCTCAATCCTCAATCCTCAATCCTCAGTCCTCAATCCTCAATCCTCAATCCTCAATCCTCAATCCTCAATCCTCAATCCTCAATCATCAGTCCTCAATCCTCAATCCTCAATCCTCAATCCTCAATCCTCAGTCCTCAATCCTCAATCCTCAATCCTCAATCCTCAATCCTAAAACCTCAATCCTCAATCCTCAATCCTCAATCCTCAATCCTCAATCCTCAATCCTCAATCCTCAATCCTCAATCCTCAATCCTCAATCCTCAATCCTCAATCCTCAATCCTCAATCCTCAATCCTCAATCCTCAATCCTCAATCCTCAATCCTCAATCCTCAATCCTCAGTCCTCAATCCTCAATCCTCAATCCTCAATCCTCAATCCTCAATCCTCAACTCTCAATCCTCAATCCTCAACCATCAATCCTCAACCCTCGGTCCTCAATCCTCAATCCTCAATCCTCAATCCTCAATCATCAATCCCCAATCCTCAATCCTCAATCCTCAATCCTCAATCCTCAAACCTCAATTCTCAATCCTCAACAGTATATCCTTAATTCACAGTCTTAAATACTCAATCCACAATCTTCAACATTCAGACCTCAACCCTCAAACATCAATTCTCAACACCCAATCATCAACCCTCAGTCCACAATATTCTATCCCCAATCCTCAATCCTCAATATTCAATTCTCAATCCTCAATCCTCAACACTCAATCCTCAATTCTCTATCTTCAATCATCAATCTGCAGCCATCAATCCTCAATACTCAATCATCAGTCCTCAATCCTCAATCCTCAATCATCAGTCCACAATCCTCAAACCTCAATACTCAATCCTCAACCCTCATTCCTCAATCCTCAAACCTCAATCCTCAGTCCTCTACCCCCAATCCTCAATCCTCAATCCTCAATCCTCAATCGTCAATCCTCAATCCTCGATCCTCAATCCTCAATCCTCAACCCTCAATCCTCAATCCTCAATCCTGAATACTCTATCCTCAATCCTCAATCCTCAATCCTCAAACCTCAATCCTCAATCCTCAATCCTCAATCCTCAGCCATCGATCCTCAATCCTCAATCCTCAATCCTCAATCCTCAATCATCAATCCTCAATCCTCAATCCTCAATCCTCAATACTCAATCCTCAAACCTCAATACTCAATCCTCAATTCTCAATCCTCAACAGTATATCCTTAATTCACAGTATTAAATACTCAATCCACAATCTTCAACATTCAGATCTCAACCCTCAAACGTCAATTCTCAACACCCAATCATCAACCCTCAGTCCACAATATTCTATCCTCAATCCTCAATCCTCAATGTTCAATTCTCAATCCTCAATCCTCAATCCGCAATACTCAATCCTCAATTCTCTATCTTCAATCATCAATCTGCAGCCATCAAACCTCAATCCTCAATCCTCTGTCCTCAATCCTCAATACTCAATCCTCAATCCTCAATCCTCAATCCTCAATCCTCAATCCTCAATCATCAAACCTCAATCCTCAATCCTCAATTCTCGATCCTCAACAGTATATCCTTAATTCACAGTTTTAAATACTCAATCC
This sequence comes from Calliopsis andreniformis, assembly GCF_051401765.1. NCBI lineage: Eukaryota > Metazoa > Arthropoda > Insecta > Hymenoptera > Andrenidae > Calliopsis > Calliopsis andreniformis. Next base: position 24,471 of record NW_027480813.1, read on the forward strand.
GCAATCTTCAACATTCAGATCTCAATCCTCAAACATCAATTCTCAACACCCAATCCTCAATCCTCAGTCCACAATATTCTATCCTCAATCCTCAATCCTCAATATTCAATTCTCAATCCTCAATCCTCAATCCGCAATACTCAATCCTCAATTCTCTATCTTCAATCATAAATCTGCAGCCATCAAACCTCAATCCTCAATCCTCTGTCCTCAATCCTCAATCCTCAATCCTCAATCCTCAATCCTCAATCCTCAATCCTCAATCCTCAACCCTCATTCCTCAATCCTCAATCCTCAATCCTCAATCATCAATCCTCAATACTCAATCCTCAATCCTCAATCCTCAATCCTCAACCCTCAATCCTCAATCCTCAATCCTCAATCCTCAATCATCAATCCCCAATCCTCAATCCTCAATCCTCAATCCTCAATCCTCAACCCTCAATCCTCAATCCTCAATCCACAATCCTCAATCTTCAATCCTCAATACTCAATCTTCAATCCTCAATCCTCAATTCTCAATCGTCAATACTCAATCCTCAATCGTCAATCCTCAATCCCCAATCCGCAATCTTCAATCCTCAACCCTCAATCCTCTATCCTCAATCCACAACCTTCAATCCTCAATACTCAATCTTCAATCCTCAATCCTCAATCCTCAATCCTCAATCCTCAATCCTCAATCCTCAATCCTCAATATTCAACACAAAACCCTCAACCATCAATCCTCAATACTCAACAATCAATCCTCAATTCTCAATGCTCAATAGAATACCCTGAATCCTCATCGTTCAATACTCAATCCACAAAAATCAATAATCAAATCTCAACCCTCAAAAATCAATTCTCAACACTCAATGCTCACCACTCAGTCCTCTCTCTTCAATCCTCCATCCTCAATCCTCAATCCTCAATCCTCAATCCTCAATCTTCAATCCTCAATACCCAATCCTCAATCTTCAATCCTCAATTCTCAATCCTCAATCCTCAGTCCTCAGACCTCAAACCTCAATCCTCAACCCTCAGCCCTGATCGTCAATCCTCAAACCTCAATCCTCAATCCGCAATCGTCAATCCTCAATCCTCAATCTTCAATCCTCAATACTCAATCTTCAATCCACAATCCTCAATCCTCAATCCTCAATCCTCAATCCTCAATCCTCAATCCTCATTCTTCAATCCTCAATACCCAATCCTCAATCTTCAATCCTCAATCCTCAATCCTCAATTCTCAATCCTCAATCCTCGGTCCTCACTCCTCAATCCTCAATCCTCAACAATCAGCCCTCATCCTCAATCCTCAATCCTTATTCCTCAGTCCTCCACCTTCAATCCTCAATACTCAATTTTCAATCCTCAATCCTCAACCCTCAATCCTCAATCATAAATCCTCAATCATCAATCCTCAATCTTCAATACTCAATCCTCAATCCTCAATCCTGAATCCTCAATACTAAACCATCAATCCTCAATTCTCAATACTCGATAGAACATCCTGAATTCTCAGGATTCAATACTCAAACCACAAACCTCAAACCTCAGCCATCATCCTCAATCCTCAATCCTCAAACGTCAATCCTCAACCTTCAATCCTCAACCTTCAGCCCTCAATCCTCAATCCTCAATCGTCAATCCGCAATCCTAAATCCTCAGTCATCAATCCTCAACCTTCAATACTCAATCCTCAATCCTCAATCCTCTGTCCTCAAACCTCAATCCTCAAGCCTCAGTCCTCGTCCTCAAACCTCAACCCTCAATAATCAATCCGCAATCTTCACTCATCAATACTCAATCTTCAATCCTCAGTCCTCAATCCTCAATACTCAATCCTCAATCCTCAACACTCAATCCTCAGTCCTCAGTCCTCAATATTCAATACTCAATCCGCCAATCCTCAATATTCAACACACAACCCTCAACCATCAATCCTCAATACTCAACCATCAATGCAAAATTCTCAATACTCAATAGAATATCCTGAATTCTCTGTTTTCAGTACTCAATCCTCAATCTTCAATCTTCAAATCTCCATCCACAAACATCGATTCTCATCACTCAACCCTCAACACTCAGTCCCCAATCCTCAATCTTCAATCCTCAATCCTCAAGCTACAATCCTCAATCCTCAATCCTCAGTCCTCAAACCTCAATCCTGAATCCTCAATCCTCAGTCCTCAACCTTTAGACTTCAGACCTCAACAATCAGTTGTCAATCCTCAATCCTCAATAAAATATCATCAATTCACAGTTTTCAATACTAAATTCTCAACCTGCAATCTTCGAATCTCTATCCACAAACATCAATCCTCATCACTCACCCCTCAACACTCAGTCCCCAATCCTCAATCTTCAATCCTCTATCCTCAATCCTCAATCCTCAATCCTCAATCCTCAATCCTCAATCCTCAATCCTCAATCCTCAATCCTCAGTCATCAATCCTCAACCTTCAATACTCAATCCTCAATCCTCAATCCTCAATCCTCAAACCTCAATCCTCAATCCTCAATCCTCAATCCTCAGTCTTCAATACTCAACTTTCAATCCTCAATCCTCAATCATCAATCCTCAATCTTCATTCTTCAACCCTCAATACCCAATCCTCAATCTTCAATCCTCAATCCTCAATCCACAATTCTCAATCCTCAATCCTCAATCCTCAGACCTCAAACCTCAATCCTCAACCCTCAGTCCTCATCCTCAATTCTCAATTCTCAATCCTCAATCCTCAACCCTCAATCTTCAATCCTCAATAGTCAATCTCCAATCCAAGATCCCCAATCCCCAATCCTCAATCCTTAATCCTCAATCTTCGATCCTCAATCCCCAGTCGCCAATCTTCAATCCTCAATGCTCAATACTCAATCCTCAATCCTCAGTCCTCAATCCTCAATCCTCAATCCTCAATCCTCAATCTTCAATCCTCAATACTCAATCTTCAATCCTCAATCCTCAATTCTCAATCGTCAATACTCAATCCTCAATCGTCAATCCTCAATCCCCAATCCGCAATCTTCAATCCTCAACCCTCAATCCTCTATCCTCAATCCACAACCTTCAATCCTCAATACTCAATCTTCAATCCTCAATCCTCAATCCTCAATCCTCAATCCTCAATTCTCAATCCTCAATATTCAACACAAAACCCTCAACCATCAATCCTCAATACTCAACAATCAATCCTCAATTCTCAATGCTCAATAGAATACCCTGAATTCGCATCGTTCAATACTCAATCCACAAAAATCAATAATCAAATCTCAACCCTCAAAAATCAATTCTCAACACTCAATACTCACCACTCAGTCCTCTCTCTTCAATCCTCCATCCTCAATCCTCAATCCTCAATCTTCAATCCTCAATACTCTATCTTCAATCAACAATCTGCAGCCATCAATCCTCAATCCTCAATCCTCTGTCCTCAATCCTCAATCCTCAATCCTTAATCCTCAATCCTCAATCCTCAAACCTCAATCCTCAATCCTCAACGCTCATTCCTCAATCCTCAATTCTCAATGCTCAATCATCAATCCTCAATCCTCAATACTCAATCCTCAATCCTCAATCCTCAACCCTCGATCCTCAATCCTCAATCCTCAATCCTCAATCCTCAATCATCAATCCTCAATCCTCAATCCTCAATCCTCAATCCTCAATCCTCAATGCTCAACCCTCAGTCCTCAATCCTCAATCCTCAATCCTCAATCCTCAATCCTCAATCCTCAATCCTCAATCACCAATCATCAAACCTCAATCCTCAATGCTGAATTCTCAATCCTCAACAGTATATCCTTAATTCACAGTTTTAAATACACAATCCACAATCTTCAACTTTCAGATCTCAATTCTCAAACATCAATTCTCAACACCCAAACCTCAACCCTCAGTCCACAATCTTCTATTCCCAACAGTCAATCCTCAATATTCAATTCTCAATCCTCAATCCTCAATCCTCAATACCCAATCCTCAATTCTCAATCTTCAATCATCAATCTGCAGCCATCAATCCTCAATTCTCAATCCTCAGCCCTCAATCCTCAATCCTCAATCCTGAACCCTCAATCCTCAAACCTCAATCCTCAATCCTCAATCCTCAATCTTCAATCATCAATCCTCAATCCTCAATCCTCAATCCTCAATCCTCAATCCTCAAACCTCAATCCTCAATCGTCAATACTCCATCCTCAATTCTCAATCCCCAACAGTATATCCTTAATTCACAGTATTAAATACACAATCCACAATCTTCAACTTTCAGATCTCAATCCTCAAACATCAATTCTCAACACCCAATCCTCAACACTCAGTCCACAATCTTCTATTCCCAACCATCAATCCTCAATATTCACTTCTTAATCCTCAATCCTCAATCCTCAATCCTCAATCCTCAAACCTCAGTCCTCAATCCTGAATTCTCAATCCTCAACAGTATATCCTTAATTCACAGTTTTAAATACTCAATCCACGATCTTCAACATTCAGATCTCAATCCTCAAACATCAGTTCTCAACACCCAATCCTCAACCCTCAGTCCACAATATTCTATCCCCAATCCTCAATCCTCAATATTCAATTCTCTATCCTCAATCCTCAATCCTCAATCCGCAATACTCAATCCTCAATACTCTATCTTCAATCATCAATCTGCAGCCATCAATCCTCAATCCTCAATCCTCCGTCCTCAATCCTCAATCCTCAATCCTCAATCCTCAAACCTCAATCCTCAATCCTCAACGCTCATTCCTCAATCCACAATTCTCAATTCTCAATCCTCAATCATCAATCCTCAATCCTCAATCCTCAATCCTCAATCCTCAGCCATCGATCCTCAATCCTCAATCCTCAATCCTCAATCCTCAATCATCAATCCTCAATCCTCAATCCTCAATCCTCAATACTCAATCCTCAAACCTCAATACTCAATCCTCAATTCTCAATCCTCAACAGTATATCCTTAACTCACAGTATTAAATACTCAATCCACAATCTTCAACATTCAGATCTCAACCCTCAAACGTCAATTCTCAACACCCAATCATCAACCCTCAGTCCACAATATTCTATCCCCAATCCTCAATCCTCAATATTCAATTCTCAATCCTCAATCCTCAATACTCAATCCTCAATTCTCTATCTTCAATCATCAATCTGCAGCCATCAATCCTCAATCCTCAATCATCAGTCCTCAATCCTCAATCCTCAATCATCAGTCCACAATCCTCAAACCTCAATCCTCAATCCTCAACCCTCATTCCTCAATCCTCAGTCCTCAATCCTCAATCATCAATCCTCAATCCTCAATCTTCAATCCTCAATCCTCAGTACTCAAAGCTCAATCCTCAATCCTCAATCCTCAATCATCAATCCTCAATCCTCAATCCTCAATACTCAATCCTCAACAGTATATCCTTAATTCACAGTTTTAAATACTCAATCCACAATCTTCAACTTTCAGATCTCAATCCTCAAACATCAATTCTCAACACCCAATCCTCAACCCTCAGTCCACAATACTCTATCCCCAATCCTCAATCCTCAATATTCAATTCTCAATCCTCAGCCCCAATCCGCAATACTCAATCCTCAATTCTCTATCTTGAATCATCAATCTGCAGCCATCAATCCTCAATCCTCAATCCTCTGTCCTCAATCCTCAATCCTCAATCCTCAATCCTCAATCCTCAAACCTCAATCCTCAATCCGGGACCCTCATTCCTCAACCCTCAATCCTCAATCCTCAATCATCAATCCTCAATCCTCAATCCTCAATCCTCAATCCTCAATCCTCAACCCTCAATCCTCAATCCTCAATCCTCAATCCTCAATCCTGAATCGTTAATCCTCAATCCTCAATGCTCAATCACCAATCCTCAATCCTCAATCCTCAATCCTCCATCCTCAATCCTCAATGAAATAGCTTCAATTCTCACTATTCAATACTCAATCCTCATTCTTCAAATCTCAGTCTACGAACAACAATTCTCAACACTCAATGCTCAACCCTCAGTCCTCAATCTTCTATCCTCTATCGTCAATCCTCAGTCTTCAATCCTCAATCCTCAGTACTCAATCCTCAATCCTCAATCCTCAATCCTCAATCCTCAAAGCTCAATCCTCAACCCTCAATTCTCAAAGCTCAACAGTATATCATCTATGCTCAGTTTTCAATACTCAACCCTCAATTTTCAATATTCAAATCTCAATGCTCAAACCTCAATCCTCAGTGCCCAATCCTCAACTCTCAATCCTCAAATCTCAGTCCTCAATCCTCAACCGTTAATGTTCATACCTCAGTCCACGAATCTCAATCCTCAATGTTCAATGCTCAATCCTCAATCCTCAACCCCGAAACCTCAACACTCAGTCCTCAGTCATCAATCTTCAATCCGCAGGCCTCAATCCTCGATCTATAATCCTCAATTCTCAATCCTGAATCCTTAATCCTCAATCCTCAACCCTCAATCATCAATCCTCAATCCGCAATCCTCAATCCTCAATCCTGAATCCTCAACACTCATTCCTCAATCTTCAATCCTCAATCCTCAATCATCAATCCTCAATACTCAATCCTCAATCCTCAATCCTCAATCGTCAACCCTCAATCCTCAATCCTCAATCCTCAATCTTCAATCATTAATCCTCAATCCTCAATCCTCAATTATCAATCCTCAATCCTCAATCCTCAATCCTCAAACCTCAATCCTCAATCGTCAATCCTCAATCCTCAATCCTCAATCCTCAATCCTCAATCCTCAATCCTCAATGCTCAATCCGCTGTCCTCAATCCTCAATCCTCAATCCTCAATCCTCAATCCTCAATCCTCAATCCTCAATCCTCAATCATCAAACCTCAATCCTCAATCCTCAATTCTCGATCCTCAACAGTATATCCTTAATTCACAGTTTTAAATACTCAATCCACAATCATCAACATTCAGATCTCAATCCTCAAACATCAATTCTCAACACCCAATCCTCAATCCTCAGTCCACAATATTCTATCCTCAATCCTCAATCCTCAATGTTCAATTCTCAATCCTCAATCCTCAATCCGCAATACTCAATCCTCAATTCTCTATCTTCAATCATCAATCTGCAGCCATCAAACCTCAATCCTCCATCCTCTGTCCTCAATCCTCAACACTCAATCCTCAATCCTCAATCCTCAATCCTCAATCCTCAATCCTCAATAATCAAACCTCAATCCTCAATCCTCAATTCTCGATCCTCAACAGTATATCCTTAATTCACAGTTTTAAATACTCAATCCACAATCTTCAACATTCAGATCTCAATCCTCAAACATCAATTCTCAACACCCAATCCTCAACCCTCAGTCCACAATATTCTATCCTCAATCCTCAATCCTCAATATTCAATTCACAATCCTCAATCCTCAATCCGCAATACTTAATCCTCAATTCTCTATCTTCAATCATCAATCTGCAGCCAGAAAACCTCAATCCTCAATCCTCTGTCCTCAATCCTCAATCCTCAATCCTCAATCCTCAATCCTCAATCGTCAATCATCAATCCTCAATCCTCAATCCTCAATCCTCAATCCTCAATCCTCAACCCTCAATCCTCAATCCTCAATCCTCAATCCTCAATCATCAATCCTCAATACTCAATCCTCAATCCTCAATCTTCAATCCTCAACCCTCAATCCTCAAACCTCAATCCTCAATCTTCAATCATCAATCCTCAATCCTCGATCCTCAATCCTCAATCCTCAATCTTCAAACCTCAATCCTCAATCCTCAATCCTTAATCCTCAATCAGCAACCCTCAATGCTCAATCCTCAATCCTCAATCCTCAATCATCAACCCTCAATCCTCAATCCTCAATCCTCAATCCTCAATCCTCAATCCTCAACACTCAGTCCTCAATCCTCTATCCTCAATACTCAATCATCAATCATCAATCCTCAATCCTCAATCCTCAATCCTCAATCCTCAATCCTCAATCCTCAATCCTCAATCCTCAACCCTCAATCCTCAATCCTCAATCCTCAATCCTCAATCCTCAATCCTCAATCCTCAATCCTCAATCCTCAATCCTCAATCCTCAATCCTCAATCCTCAATCCTCAATCCTCAATCCTCAATCCTCAATCCTCAATCCTCAATCCTCAATACTCAATCCTCAATCCTCAATCCTCAATCCTCAATCCTCAATCCTCAATCCTCAATCCTCAATCCTCAATCCTCAATCCTCAATCCTCAATCCTCAATCCTCAATCCTCAATCCTCAATCCTCAATCCTCAATCCTCAATCCTCAATCCTCAATCCTCAATCCTCAAACCTTAATCCTCAATCCTCAATTCTCAATCCTCAACAGTATAACCTTAATACACAGTTTTAAATACTCAATCCACAATCTTCAACATTCAGATCTCAATCCTCAAACATCAATCCTCAACACCCAATCCTCAACCCTCAGTCCACAATATTCTATCCCCAATCCTCAATCCTCAATATTCAATTCTCCATCCTCAATATTCAATTCTCAATCCTCAATCCTCAATCCGCAATACTCAATCCTCAACACTCATTCCTCAATCCTCAATCCTCAATCCTCAATCACCAATCCTCAATACTCAATCCTCAATCCTCAATAAAATAGCTTCAATTCTCACTATTCAATACTCAATCCTCATTCTTCAAATCTCAGTCTACGAACAACAATTCTCAGCACACAATGCTCAACCCTCAGTCCTCAATCTTCAATCTTCTATACTCAATCATCAATATTCAATCATCAATACTCAGTACTCGATCCTCAATTCTCAATCCTCAATCCTCAATCCTCAATACTCAATCCTCAATTCTCAATCTTCAATCATCAATCTGCAGCCATCAATCCTCAATCCTCAATCCTCAACCCTCAATCCTCAATCCTCAACCCTCAACCCTCAATCCTCAACACTCACTCTTCAATCCTCAATCTTCAATCCTCAATCCTCAACCATTAATACTCAATTCTCAATCATCAATCCTCAAACGTCAATTCTCAGTAAAATAGCTTCAATTCTAACTATTCAATAGTCAATCCTCATTCTTCAAATCTCAGTCTACGAACAACAATTCCCAGCACTCAATGCTCAACCCTCAGTCCTCAATCTTCAATCCTCTATCCTCAATCGTCAGGCTTCAATCCTCAATCCGCAGTACTCAATCCTCAATCCTCAATCCTCAATCCTCAATCCTCAAAGCTCAATCCTCGATCATCAATCCTCAACAGTTTATCCTCAATGCTCAGTTTTCAATACTTAACCCTCAATCTTCAATATTCAAATCTCAATGCTCAAACCTCAATCCTCAGTGCTCAATCCTCAATCCTCGATCCTCAACACTCAGTCCTCAATCCTCAACCGTTAATGTTCAAACCTCAGTCCACAAACCTCAATCCTCAATATTCAATGCTCAATCCGCAATCCTCAACCCTGAAACCTCAACACTCAGTCCTCAGTCATCAATCCTCAATCCACAGTTTTCAATCCTCAATCCTCAACCACTAATCCTCAATCCTCAATCCTCAATCATCAGTCCTCAATCCTCAATCCTCTATCCTCAATCCTCAACATTCAATCCTCAATCCTCAACCATTAATCCTCAATCCTCAATCATCAATCCTCAATCGTCAATCCTCAATATAATAGCTTCATTCCTCACTATTCAATACTCAATCCTCATTCTTCAAATCTCAGACTACGAACAACAATTCTCAACACTCAATGCTCAACCCTCAGTCCTCAATCTCCAATCCTCTATCCTCAATCCTCAGTCTTCAATCCTCAACCCTCTGTACCCAATCCTCAATCCTCAATTCTCAAACCACAATCCTCAATCCTCATTCCTCAATCCTCAATCCTCAATCGTCAATCCTCAATCCTCAAACCTCAATACTCAATCCTCCATCCTCAATCCTCAGTCTTCAATCCTCAATCCTCAGTACTCAATCCTCAATCCTCGATCCTCAAACATCAATCCTCAATCCTCAACCCTCAATACTCAACCCTCAATCCTCAATCCTCAATCCCCAATCCTCAATCCTCAATCCTCAATCCTCAATCCTCAACCCTCAATCCTCAATCCTCAATCCTCAATCCTCAATCATCAATCCTCAATCCTCAATCCTCAATCCTCAATCCTCAATCCTCAATCCTCAAACCTCAATCCTCAATCGTCAATACTCCATCCTCAATTCTCAATCCTCAACAGTATACCCTTAATTCACAGTGTTAAATACACAATCCACAATCTTCAACTTTCAGATCTCAATTCTCAAACATCAACTCTCAACACCCAATCCTCAACCCTCAGTCCACAACCTTCTATTCCCAACCCTCAATCCTCAATATTCAATTCTCAATCCTCAATCCTCAATCCTCAATACTCAATCCTCAATACTCAATCTTCAATCATCAATCTGCAGCCATCAATCCTCAATCCTCAATCCTCAGCCCTCATTCCTCAATCCTCAACCCTCAACCCTCAATCCTCAACCCTCACTCTTCAATCCTCAATCTTCAATCCTCAATCCTCAAACATTAATCCTCAATCTTCAATCATCAATGCTCAATCCTCAATCCTCAATCCTCAATCATCAAACCTCAATCCTCAATCCTCAATTCTCAATCCTCATAGTATATCCTTAATTGACAGTTATAAATACTCAATCCACAATCTTCAACATTCAGATCTCAATCCTCAAACATCAATTCTCAACACCCAATCCTCAACCCTCAGTCCACAATATTCTATCCTCAATCCTCAATCCTCAATATTCAATTCACAATCCTCAATCCTCAATCCGCAATACTTAATCCTCAATTCTCTATCTTCAATCATCAATCTGCAGCCAGAAAACCTCAATCCTCAATCCTCTGTCCTCAATCCTCAATCCTCAATCGTCAATCCTCAATCCTCAATCGTCAATCATCAATCCTCGATCCTCAATCCTCAATCCTCAATCCTCAATCCTCAACCCTCAATCCTCAATCCTCAATCCTCAATCCTCAATCATCAATCCTCAATACTCAATCCTCAATCCTCAATCTTCAATCCTCAACCCTCAATCCTCAATCCTCAATCCTCAATCTTCAATCATCAATCCTCAATCCTCAATCCTCAATACTCAATCCTCAATCCTCAAACCTCAAACCTCAATCCTCAATCCTCAATCCTCAATCTTCAATCCTCAATGCTCAATCTTCAATCCTCAACCCTCAGCCATCAATCCTCAATCCTGAATCATCAATCCTCAATCGTCAATCCTCAATAAAATAGCTTCTATTCTCAGTATTCAATACCCAATCCTCGTTCTTCAAATCTCAGTATACAAACAACAATTCTCAGCACTCAATGCTCAACCCTCAGTCCTCAATCTTCAATCCTCAATCCTCAATCCTTAATCCTCAATCAGCAACCCTCAATGCTCAATCCTCAATCCTCAATCCTCAATCATCAACCCTCAATCCTCAATCCTCAATCCTCAATCCTCAATCCTCAATCCTCAATCCTCAACACTCAGTCCTCAATCCTCTATCCTCAATACTCAATCATCAATCATCAATCCTCAATCCTCAATCCTCAATCCTCAATCCTCAATCCTCAATCCTCAACCCTCAATCCTCAATCCTCAATCCTCAATCCTCAATCCTCAATCCTCAATCCTCAATCCTCAATCCTCAATCCTCAATCCTCAATCCTCAATCCTCAATCCTCAATCCTCAATCCTCAATCCTCAATCCTCAATCCTCAATCCTCAATCCTCAATCCTCAATCCTCAATCCTCAATCCTCAATCCTCAATCCTCAATCCTCAATCCTCAATCCTCAATCCTCAATCCTCAATCCTCAAACCTTAATCCTCAATCCTCAATTCTCAATCCTCAACAGTATAACCTTAATACACAGTTTTAAATACTCAAACCACAATCTTCAACATTCAGATCTCAATCCTCAAACATCAATCCTCAACACCCAATCCTCAACCCTCAGTCCACAATATTCTATCCCCAATCCTCAATCCTCAATATTCAATTCTCCATCCTCAATATTCAATTCTCAATCCTCAATCCTCAATCCGCAATACTCAATCCTCAACACTCATTCCTCAATCCTCAATCCTCAATCCTCAATCACCAATCCTCAATACTCAATCCTCAATCCTCAGTAAAATAGCTTCAATTCTCACTATTCAATACTCAATCCTCATTCTTCAAATCTCAGTCTACGAACAACAATTCTCAGCACACAATGCTCAACCCTCAGTCCTCAATCTTCAATCTTCTATACTCAATCATCAATATTCAATCATCAATACTCAGTACTCGATCCTCAATTCTCAATCCTCAATCCTCAATCCTCAATACTCAATCCTCAATTCTCAATCTTCAATCATCAATCTGCAGCCATCAATCCTCAATCCTCAATCCTCAGCCCTCAATCCTCAATCCTCAACCCTCAACCCTCAATCCTCAACACTCACTCTTCAATCCTCAATCTTCAATCCTCAATCCTCAACCATTAATACTCAATTCTCAATCATCAATCCTCAAACGTCAATTCTCAGTAAAATAGCTTCAATTCTAACTATTCAATAGTCAATCCTCATTCTTCAAATCTCAGTCTACGAACAACAATTCCCAGCACTCAATGCTCAACCCTCAGTCCTCAATCTTCAATCCTCTATCCTCAATCGTCAGGCTTCAATCCTCAATCTGCAGTACTCAATCCTCAATCCTCAATCCTCAATCCTCAATCCTCAAAGCTCAATCCTCGATCATCAATCCTCAACAGTTTATCCTCAATGCTCAGTTTTCAATACTTAACCCTCAATCTTCAATATTCAAATCTCAATGCTCAAACCTCAATCCTCAGTGCTCAATCCTCAATCCTCGATCCTCAACACTCAGTCCTCAATCCTCAACCGTTAATGTTCAAACCTCAGTCCACAAACCTCAATCCTCAATATTCAATGCTCAATCCGCAATCCTCAACCCTGAAACCTCAACACTCAGTCGTCAGTCATCAATCCTCAATCCACAGTATTCAATCCTCAATCCTCAACCACTAATCCTCAATCCTCAATCCTCAATCATCAGTCCTCAATCCTCAATCCTCTATCCTCAATCCTCAACATTCAATCCTCAATCCTCAACCATTAATCCTCAATCCTCAATCATCAATCCTCAATCGTCAATCCTCAATATAAGAGCTTCATTTCTCACTATTCAATACTCAATCCTCATTCTTCAAATCTCAGACTACGAACAACAATTCTCAACACTCAATGCTCAACCCTCAGTCCTCAATCTCCAATCCTCTATCCTCAATCCTCAGTCTTCAATCCTCAACCCTCTGTACCCAATCCTCAATCCTCAATTCTCAAACCACAATCCTCAATCCTCAATCCTCAATCCTCAATCCTCAATCGTCAATCCTCAATCCTCAAACCTCAATACTCAATCCTCAACCCTGATTCCTCAATACTCAATCCTCAATCCTCAATCATCAATCCTCAATCCTCAATCCTCAATCCTCAATCCTCAATCCTCAATCCTCAACCCTCAATCCTCAATCCTCAATCCTCAATCCTCAATCCTGAATCCTTAATCCTCAATACTCAATCCTCAATCACCAATCCTCAATCCTCAATCCTCAATCCTCAATCCTCAATACTCAATCCTCAGTCCTCAATCCTCAATTATCAATCCTCAATCCTCTATCCTCAATCCTCAATCCTCAATCCTCGATCCTCAATCCTCCATCCTCAATCCTCAGTCTTCAATCCTCAATCCTCAGTACTCAATCCTCAATCCTCGATCCTCAAACATCAATCCTCAATCCTCAACCCTCAATACTCAACCCTCAATCCTCAATCCTCAATCCCCAATCCTCAATCCTCAATCCTCAATCCTCAATCCTCAATCCTCAATCCTCAGTCCTCAATCCTCAATCCTCAATCCTCAATCCTCAATCCTCAATCCTCAATCCTCAATCATCAGTCCTCAATCCTCAGTCCTCAATCCTCAATCCTCAATCCTCAGTCCTCAATCCTCAATCCTCAATCCTCAATCCTCAATCCTCAAACCTCAATCCTCAATCCTCAATTCTCAATCCTCAACAGTATATCCTTAAGTCACAGTTTTAAATACTAAATCCACAATCTTCAACATTCAGATCTCAATCCTCAAACATCAATTCTCAACACCCAATCCTCAACCCTCAGTCCACAATATTCTATCCTCAATCCTCAATCCTCAATATTCAATTCTCAATCCTCAATCCTCAATCCGCAATACTCCATCCTCAATTCTGTATCTTCAATCATCAATCTGCAGCCATCAATCCTCAATCCTCAGTCCTCTGTCCTCAATCCTCAATCCTCAATCCTCAATCCTCAAACCTCAAAACCTCAATCCTCAACCCTCAATTCTCAATACTCAATCCTCAATCCTCAATCCTGAATCCTTAATCCTCAATCCTCAATCCTCAATCGCCAATCCTCAATCTTCAGTCCTCAATCCTCAATCCTCAATCCTCAATAAAATAGCTTCAATTCTCACTATTCAATACTCAGTCCTCATTCTTCAAATCTCAGTCTACGAACAACAATTCTCAACACTCAATGCTCAACCCTCATTCCACAATCTTCAATCCTCCATCGTCAATCGTCAGTCTTCAATCCTCAATCCTCAGAACTCAACCCTCAATCCTCAATCTTCAACAGTATATCCTCAATGCTCAGTTTTCAATACTCAACCCTCAATTTTCAATATTCAAATCTCAATGCTCAAACCTCAATCCTCAGTGCTCAATCCTCAATCCTCAATCCTCAAATCTCAGTCCTCAGTCCACAACCGTTAGTGTTCATACCTCAGTCCAGAAATATCAATCCTCAATATTCAATGCTCAATCCTCAATCCTCAACCCTGAAACCTCAACACTCAGTCCTCAGTCATCAATCTTCAATCCTCACTCCTCAATCCTCAATCTACAATCCTCAATACTCAATCCAGAATACTTAATCCTCAATCCGCAATCCTCAATCACCAAACCTCAATCCGCAATCCTCAATCCTCAATCCTCAATCCTCAATCCTCAACACTCAATCCTCAATCCTCAATCCTCAATCCACAATCCTCAAATCTCAGTCCTCAGTCCTCAACCGTTAATGTTCATACCTCAGTCCACAAATCTCAATCCTCAATATTCAATGCTCAATCCTCAATCCCCAACCCTGAAACCTCAAGACTCAGTCCTCAGTCATCAATCTTCAATCCTCAGTCCTCAACACTCAATCCTCAATCCTCAATCCTCAATCCTCAATCCTCAATCCTCAATCCTCAATCCTCAATCCTCAATCCTCGATCCTCAATCCTCAATCCTCAATCCTCAATCCTCAATCCTCAATCCTCAGTCCTCAATCCTCAATCCTCAATCCTCAATCCTCAATCCTCAATCCTCAATTCTCAATCCTCAATCCTCAACCATCAATCCTCAACCCTCGGTCCTCAATCCTCAATCCTCAATCCTCAATCCTCAATCATCAATCCCCAATCCTCAATCCTCAATCCTCAATCCTCAATCCTCAAACCTCAATTCTCAATCCTCAACAGTATATCCTTAATTCACAGTCTTAAATACTCAATCCACAATCTTCAACATTCAGACCTCAACCCTCAAACATCAATTCTCAACACCCAATCATCAACCCTCAGTCCACAATATTCTATCCCCAATCCTCAATCCTCAATATTCAATTCTCAGTCCTCAATCCTCAACACTCAATCCTCAATTCTCTATCTTCAATCATCAATCTGCAGCCATCAATCCTCAATACTCAATCATCAGTCCTCAATCCTCAATCCTCAATCATCAGTCCACAATCCTCAAACCTCAATACTCAATCCTCAACCCTCATTCCTCAATCCTCAAACCTCAATCCTCAGTCCTCTACCCCCAATCCTCAATCCTCAATCCTCAATCCTCAATCGTCAATCCTCAATCCTCGATCCTCAATCCTCAATCCTCAACCCTCAATCCTCCATCCTCAATCCTGAATACTCTATCCTCAATCCTCAATCCTCAATCCTCAAACCTCAATCCTCAATACTCAATTCTCAATCCTCAACAGTATATCCTTAATTCACAGTTTTAAATACTCAATCCACAATGTTCAACTTTCAGATCTCGATCCTCAAACATCAATTCTCAGAACCCAATCCTCAACACTCGGTCCCCAGTCTTCAATCATCAATCCTCAATTCTTAATCGTTAGTCCTCAATCCTCAATCCTCAATCCTCAGTCCTCAAGCCTCAACACCCAATATTCAATTGTCAATCCTCAGTTCACAGGACTCAATCCTCAACCCTCAAACCTCAATCCTCAATCGTCAATCCTCAAACTTCAACCACCAATCCTCAACCCATATTCCTCAACCCTCAATCCTCAATCCTCAGTAGAAAATCCTCAATCCTCAATCTTCATTCCTCGATCTGCAGCTATCAATCCTCAATCCTCAATCCTCATTCCTCAGTCCTCAATCCTCAATCCTCAAACCTCAGTCCTCAACCTTCAATCCGCAATCCTCAATCCTCAATCTTCAATCATCAATCCTCAATCCTCAATCCTCAATTCTCAATCCTCAATCCTCAATCGTCAACCCTCAATCCTCAACCATCAATCCTCAACCCTAAACCCCTAATCCTCAACTCTCAATCCTCAACACTCAGTCCACAATCTTCAATCCTCAATCCTCAACCCTGAATCCTCAATCCTCAATCCTCTGTCCTCAGACCTCAATCCTCAAACCTCTGTCCTCAACCTTCAATCCTCAATATTCAATGCTCAATCCTCAATTCACAACACTCAATACTCAACTCTCAGTCCTCAACACTCAATCCTCAACCCTGGATCCTCAACCTTCTATCCTGAAACCTCAACAATCAATCCTCAATCCTCAATCCTCAATCCTCAATAATATATCGTCAATTCTCAGTTTTCAAAACTCAAACCTCAATCTTGAAACCTCTATCTACAAACAACAATTCTCAACCCTCAGTCCTCAATCTCGAACCCTCAATCCTCGACACTCAATCCTCAATCCTCAACCCCCAAACCTCAACCATCTGTCCTCAACCCTCAATCCGCAATCCTCAACCTTCAATCCTCAACCCTCATTCGTCAATGTTCCAACGACAGTCCTCAAACCTCAATCCTCGAATTTCAATTCCCAATCCTCAGTTCACAACACTCAATACTCAACACTCAGCCTTCAATCCGCAATCCTCAGTCCTCAACCCTCAATCTTCAATCATCAGTCCTCAACCATTAAACCTCGATCTTCAATCCTCAATACAATATCTTCAGTTCTCGGTCTTGAATACTCAATCCTCAATAGCCAGTCCTCAAACCTGAATCCTCAATATTCAATTGTCTATCCTCAATTCCCAAACCTCAATCCTCAACTCTCAGTCCTCAATACTCAATCGCCAATCTTCAATCCTCAACCCTCAATCCTCAATCCTCAATCCTCAATCCTCAAACCTCAATCCTCAATCCTCAATCCTCAATCTTCAATCCTCAATCCTCAGTCCTCAAGCCTCAATCCTCAATATTCAATTGTCAATCCTCAATTCTCAAACCTCAATCCTCATCCCTGATTCCTCAATCCTCAACCATCAAGCCTCTATCCTCAATCTTCAATCCTCAATGCTCAATCCTCAATCCACAATCTTCAATCGTCTATCCTCAATCCTCAATCCTCAATCCTCAATCCTCAACCCTCAATCCTCGATCCTCTACAATCAATCCTCAATCCTCAAGCCTCAATGCTCAATACTCAATCCTCATTCTTCAATCATCAATACCCAATCCCCAATCTTCAATCCGCAATCCTCAATTCTCAATCCTCAATCCTCAATCCTCAGACCTCAAACATCAATACTCAACCGTCAGTCCTCGTCCTCAATCCACAACCACCAATACTCAATCCTCAATCTTCAATTCTCAATCCTCAATCCTCAATCCTCAATCCTCGGTCCTCAACCCACAATCCTGAATCCTCAATCCTGAATCCTCAACCTTCAGCCCTCAGTCCTCAACAATCAGTTGTCAATCCTCAATCCTCAAGAGAATATCATCAATTCACAGTTTTCAATACTCAATGCTCAATCTGCAATCTTCAAATCTCTATCCACAAACATCAATTCTCTTCACTCAACCCTCAACACTCAGTCTTCAATCCTCAATCCTCAATCCTCAATCCTCAATCCTCATTCTTCAATCCTCAATACCCAATCCTCAATCTTCAATCCTCAATCCTCAATCCTCAATTCTCAATCCTCAATCCTCAATCCTCAGACCTCAAACAGCAATACTCAACCCTCAGTCCTCGTCCTCAATCCACAACCATCAGTCCTCAATCCTCAATATTCAATCATCAATATTCAATCTTCAGTCCTCAATCCTCAATCCTCAATCCTCAATCCTCAATGTTCAATCCGCAATACCCAATCCTCAATCTTCTATCCGCAATCCTCAATCCTCAATTCTCAATCCTCAATCCTCAATCCTCAGACCTCAAACATCAATACTCAACCCTCAGTCCTCGTACTCAATCCACAACCCTCAATCCTCGATCCTCAATCTTCAATCATCAATATTCAATCTTCAATCCTCAATCCTCAATCCTCAATCCACAGACCTCAAACATCAATTCTCAACACCCAATCCTCAACCCTCAGTCCACAATATTCTATCCTCAATCCTCAATCCTCAATATTCAATTCTCAATCCTCAATCCTCAATCCGCAATACTCCATCCTCAATTCTGTATCTTCAATCACCAATTTGCAGCCATCAATACTCAATCCTCAATCCTCTGTCCTCAATCCTCAATCCTCAATCCTCAATCCTCAATCCTCAAAACCTCAATCCTCAACCCTCAATCCTCAATACTCAATCCTCAATCCTCAATCCTGAATCCTTAATCCTCAATCCTCAATCCTCAATCACCAATCCTCAATCCTCAGTCCTCAATCCTCAATCCTCAATCCTCAATAAAATAGCTTCAATTCTCACTATTCAATACTCAATCCTCATTTTTCAAATCTCAGTCTACGAACAACAATTCTCAACACTCAATGCTCAACCCTCATTCCTCAATCTTCAGTCCTCAATCCTCAATCTACAATCCTCAATACTCAATCCAGAATACTTAATCCTCAATCCTCAAACCTCAATCACCAAACCTCAATCCGCAATCCTCAATCCTCAATCCTCAATCCTCAGTCCTCAAACCTCATTCCTGAAACATCAATCCTGAATCCTCAATCTTCAGCCTTCAGTCCTCAACAATCAGTTGTCAAACCTCAGTCCTCAATAGAATATCATCTATTCACAGTTTTCAATACTCAATACTCAACCTGCAATCTTCAAATCTCTATCCACAAACAACAATTCTCATCATTCAACCATCAACACTCAGTAACCAATCCTCAATCTTCAATCCTCAATCCTCAATCGTCGATCATCACTCTTCAATACTCAATACTCAATCCTCAATCTTCAATCCTCAATCCTCAATCCTCAACCTTCAATCCTCAATACTCAATCTTCAATCCTCAATCCTCAACTCTCAATCCTCAATGCTCAATCCTGAATCGTCAATCCTCAATCCCCAATCCTCAATCTTCAATCCTCAATCCTCAATCCTCAATCCTCAGTCCTCAATATTCGATCCTCAATATTCAATCCGCAATCGCCAATCCTCAATCCTCAATCCTCAATCCTCAAACCTCAATCCTCAATCTTCAATCCTCAATACTCAATCCTCAATACCCAATCCTGAATCTTCAATCCTCAATCTTCAATCCTCCATACCCAATCCTCAATATTCAATCCTCAAACCCAATCCTCAATCTTCAATCCGCAATCCTCAATCCTCAATTCTCAATCCTCATTCCTCAATCCTCAGACCTCAAACATCAATACTCAACCCTCAGTCCTCGTCCTCAATCCACAACCCTCAATCCTCGATCCTCAATCTTCAATCAGCAATATTCAATCTTCAATCCTCAATCCTCAATCCTCAATCCTCAATCCTCAATATTCAACGCACAACCCTCAACCATCAATCCTCAATACTCAACCATCAATCCTCAATTCTCAATACTCAATAGAATATCCTGAATTCTCATGGTTCAATACTCAATCCCCAGTCCTCAATCTTCAATCCTCAATGCTCAATCCTCAATCCTCAATCCTCAGTCCTCAAACCTCAATCCTCAGTCCCCAAACCTCAATCCTCAACCGTCAGCCCTCGTCCTCAATCCTCAACACGCAATCCTCGATCCACAATCTTCAATCCTCAATACTCAATATTCAATCCTCAATCCTCAATCCTCAATCTTCAATCCTCAATCCTCAATAATCAATCCTCAATCCTCATTCTTCAATCCTCAATACCCAATCCTCAATCTTCATTCCTCAATCCTCAATCCTCAATTCTCAATCCTCAATCCTCAGTCCTCATTCCTCAAACCTCAATCCTCAACCCTCAGCCCTCATCCTCAATCCTCAATCCTCAATCCTCAATCCTCAATCCTCAATCCTCAATCTTCAATCCTCAATACTCAATCTTCAATAATCAATTCATAATTCTCAACACTCAATACTCAATACTCAATCGTCAAACCTCAGTCCCCAATCCTCAATCATCAATCCTCAATCCTCAATCCTCAATCGTCAATCCTCAATCTTCAATCCTCAATACTCAATCTTCAGTCCCCAATCCTCAATCCTCAATCGTCAATCCTCAATCCTCAATCCCCAATCTTCAATCCTCAATACTCGGTCTTCAATCCTCAATCCTCAATACTCAATCCTCAATCCTCAATGTTCTATCCTCAATACGCAATCCTCAATCTTCAATCGTCAATCCTCAATCCTCAATCCTCAATCCTCAATCCTCAATCTTAATCTCCAATCCTCAGTACTCAATCTTCAATCCTCAATCCTCAATCCTCAATCCTCAATCCTCAATCTTCAATCCTCAATACTCAATCTTCAATCCTCAATCCTCAATCCTCAATCCTCAATCCTCAATCCTCAATCCTCAATCCTCATTCTTCAATCCTCATTACCGAATCCTCAATCTTCAATCCTCAATCCTCAATCCTCAATTCTCAATCCTCAATCCTGAATCCTCAGACTTCAAACATCAATACTCAACCCTCAGTCCTCGTCCTCAATCCTCAATATTCAGTCATTAATAGTCAACATTCAATCCTCAATCCTCAATCCTCTATCCTCAACACTCAATCCTCAATGTTCAATCCTCAATACCCAATCCTCAGTCTTCAATCCTCAATCCTCAATCGTCAATCCTCAATCCTCAATCCTCAGTCCTCAAACCTCAATCCTGATTCCTCAACCCTGAATCCTCAATGTTCAGCCCTAAGTCCTCAACAGTCAGTTCTCAATCGTCAATCCTCAATAGAATATCCTCAATTCACGGTTTTGAATACTCAATACTCAATCTGCAATCTTCAGACCTCTATCCACAAACATCAATTCTCATCACTCAATCCTCAATACTCAGTCCCCAATCCTCAATCTTCAATCCTCAATCCTCTATCCGCAACAGTCAATCCTCAATGTTCAATCCTCAATACCCAACCCTCAGTCTTCAATCCTCAATCCTCAATCCTCAATCCTCAATCCTCAATCCTCAATCCTCAATCCTCAATCCTCAATCCTCAATCGTCAATATTCAATTCTCAATACTCAATCTTCAATCCTCAATCCTCAATACTCAATATTAAATCCTCATTCTTCAATCCTCAATACCCAATCCTCAATCTTTAATCCTCAATCCTCTAACCTCAACACTCAATCCTCAATGTTCAATCCGCAATACCCAACACTCAGTCTTCAATCCTCAATCCTCAGTCCTCAATCCTCAATCCTCAATCCTCAATCCTCAATCCTCAATCCTCAATCGTCAATATTCAATCCTCAATACTCAATCTTCAATCCTCAATCCTCAATACTCAATACTCAATCCTCATTCTTCAATCCTCAATACCCAATCCTCAATCTTCAATCCTCAATCCTCAAATCTCAATCCTCAATCCTCAATCCTCAGACCTCAAACATCAATACTCAACCCTCAGTCCTCGTCCTCAATCCACAACCCCCAATACTCAATCCTCAACCTTCAATTCTCAATCTTCAATCCTCAATCCTCAATCCTCGGTCCTCAAACCACAATCCTGAATCCTCAATCCTGAATCCTCAACCTTCAGCCCTCAGTCCTCAACAATCAGTTGTCAATCCTCAATCCTCAAGAGAATATCATCAATTCATAGTTTTCAATACTCAGTACTCAATCTGCAATCTTCAAATCTCTATCCACAAACATCAATTCTCATCACTCATCCCTCAACTCTCAATCCTCAATCTTCAATCCTCAATCCTCAATCCTCAATCCTCAATCCTCATTCTTCAATCCTCAATACCCAATCCTCAATACCCAATCTTCAATCCTCAATCCTCAATCCTCAATCTTCAATCCTCAATCCTCATTCTCCAATCCTCAACACCCAATCCTCAATCTTCAATCCTCAATCCTCAATCCTCAATTCTCAATCCTCATTCCTCAATCCTCAGTCCTCAAACATCAATCGTCAACCCTCAGTCCTCAAAACTCAATCCCCAGTCCTCTATCTTCAATCCTCAATCCTCAATCCTCAATCCTCAGTCCTCAACCTTCGATCCTCAATACTCAATCTGCAATCCTCAATCCTCAGTCCTCACTCCTCAATCCTCATTCTTCAATCCTCAATATCGAATCCTCAATCTTCAATCCTCAATCCTCAATCCTCAATTCTCAATCCTCAATCCTGAATCCACAGACTTCAAACATCAATACTCAACCCTCAGTCCTCGTCCTCAATCCACAACACTCAATCCTCAATCCTCAATATTCAGTCATTAATATTCATCCTTCAATCCTCAATGCTCAATCCTCTATCCTCAACACTCAATCCTCAATGTTCAATTCTCAATACCCAATGCTCAATCCTCAATCCTCAATTCTCAATCCTCAATCCTCAGTCCTCAATCCTCAATCCTCAATCCTCAATCCTCAATCCTCAATCCTCAATCCTCAATCCTCAATCCTCAATCCTCAATCCTCAATCGTCAATCTTCAGTCCTCAATACTCAATCTTCAATCCTCAATACTCAATACTCAATCCTCATTCTTCAATCCTCAATACCCAATCCTCAATCTTCAACCCTCAATCCTCAATGCTCAATCCTCAATCCTCAATCTTCAATCCTCAATCCTCAATCCTCAATCCTCAATCCTCAATCCTCAATCTTCAATACTCAATACTCAATCTTCAATCCTCAATCCTCAATCCTCAATCCTCAATCCTCAATCCTCAATCATCAATCCTCAATCGTCAACCTTCGACCCTCAATACTCAATCTTCAATCCACAATCCTCAATCCCCAATCCTCAATCTTCATTCTTCAATCCTCAATACCCAATCCTCAATCTTCAATCCTCAAACCTCAATCATCAATCCTCCATCCTCAATCCTCAATCCTCAATCTTCAATCCTCAGTCACAAATCCTCAATCGTCAATACTCACTCCTCAATCCTCAATCTTCAATCCTGAATAATCAGTCTTCAATCCTCAATCCTCAATCCTCAATCCTCAATCAACATTCTTCAATCCTCAATACCCAATCCTCAATCTTCAATCCTCAATCCTCAATCCTCAATTCTCAATACTCAATCCTCAATCCTCAATCCTCAATCATCAATCCTCAATCCTCAATGTTCAATCCGCAATATCCAATCCTCAATCTTCTATCCGCAATCCTCAATCCTCAGTCCTCAATCCTCAATCCTCAATCCTCAATCCTCAATCTTCAATCCTCAATACTCAATCTTCAATCCTCAATCCTCAATCCTCAATCCTCAATCCTCATTCTTCAGTCCTCAACACTCAATCCTCAATCTTCAATCCTCAATCCTCAATCCTCAATTCTCAACCCTCATTCCTCAATCCTCAGTCCTCAAACATCAATAGTCAACCCTCAGTCGTCGTCCTCAATCCACAACCCTCAATCCTCGATCCTCAATCTTCAATCATCAATATTCAATCATCAACCCTCAATCCTCAATCCTCAATACTCAATCCTCAATCCTCAATGTTCTATCCTCAATACGCAATCCTCAACCTTCAATCCTCAATCCTCAATCCTCAATCCTCGATCCTCAATCCTCAATCCTCAGTCCTCAAACCTCAATCCTGAATCCTCAACCCTGAATCCTCAATCTTCGTCAGTAAGTCCTCAACGATCAGTTGTGATTCCTCAATCCTCAATAGAATATCCTCAATTCACAGTTTTCAATACTCAATACTCAATCTGCAATCTTCAGACCTCTATCCACAAACATCAATTCTCATCACTCAACCCTCAATACTCAGTCCCCAATCCTCAATCTTCAATCCTCAATCCTCAATCGTCAATCCTCAATCTTAATCTTCAATCCTCAGTACTCAATCTTCAATCCTCAATCCTCAATCCTTAATCCTCAATCTTAATCTTCAATCCTCAGTACTCAATCTTCAATCCTCAATCCTCAATCCTCAATCCTCAATGTTCTATCCTCAATACGCAATCCTCAATCTTCAATCCTCAATCCTCAATCCTCAATCCTCAATCCTCAATCCTCAATCTTAATCTTCAATTCTCAGTACTCAATCTTCAATCCTCAATCCTCAATCCTCAATCCTCAATCCTCAATCCTCAATCTTCAATCCTCAATACTCAATCTTCAATCCTCAATCCTCAATCCTCAATCCTCAATCCTCAATCCTCAATCCTCATTCTTCAATCCTCATTACCGAATCCTCAATCTTCAATCCTCAATCCTCAATCCTCAATTCTCAATCCTCAATCCTGAATCCTCAGACTTCAAACATCAATACTCAACCCTCAGTCCTCGTCCTCAATCCTCAATATTCAGTCATTAATATTCAACCTTCAATCCTCAATCCTCAATCCTCTATCCTCAACACTTAATCCTCAATGTTCAATCCTCAATACCCAATCCTCAGTCTTCAATCCTCAATCCTCAATCCTCAATCCTCAATCCTCAATCCTCAGTCCTCAAACCTCAATCCTGATTCCTCAACCCTGAATCCTCAATGTTCAGCCCTAAGTCCTCAACAGTCAGTTCTCAATCCTCAATCCTCAATAGAATATCCTCAATTCACGGTTTTCAATACTCAACACTCAATCTGCAATCTTCAGACCTCCATCCACAAACATCAATTCTCATCACTCAACCCTCAATACTCAGTCCCCAATCCTCAATCTTCAATCCTCAATCCTCTATCCTCAACACTCAATCCTCAATGTTCAATCCTCAATCCTCATTCTTCAATCCTCAACACCCAATCCTCAATCTTCAATCCTCAATCCTCGATCCTCAATTCTCAATCCTCAATCCTCAATCCTCAGACCTCAAACATCAACACTCAACCCTCAGTCCTCGTCCTCAATCCACAACCCTCAATCCTCGATCCTCAATCTTCAATCCTCAATCCTCAATCCTCAATCCTCAATCCTTAATCCTCAATCCTCGGTCCTCAATCCTCAATCGTCAATCTCCAATCCTGAATACTCAACCTTCAATCCTCAATCCTCAATCCTCAATCCTCAATCCTCAATCCTCATTCTTCATTCCTCAATACCCAATCCTCAATCTTCAATCCTCAATCCTCAATCCTCAATTCTCAACCCTCAACCCTCAGTCCTCAGTCCTCAAACATCAATCCTCAAACCTCAGCCCTCGTCATCAATCCTCAATCCTCAATCCTCAATCCTCTATCTTCAATCCTCAATACTCAATATTCAATCCTCAATCCTCAGACCTCACCCTCAATTCTGAATTCTCAATCCTCAATCCTCAATCCTCAATCTTCAATCCTCAATAATCAATCTCCAATCCTAGATCCTCAATACCCAATACTCAATCCTTAATCCTCAATATTCAATCCTCAATCCCCAGTACTCAATCTTCAATCCTCAATGCTCAATCCTCAATCCCCAAACCTCAGTCCTCAATCCTCAATCCTCAATCCTCAAACCTCAACCCTCAACCGTCAGTCCTCGTCCTGAATCCTCAACCCTCAATCCTCAATCCTCAATCTTCAATCATCAATACTCAATATTCAATCCTCAATCCTCAATCCTCAGTCCTCAATCCTCAATCCTCAATCCTCAATCCTCAATCCTCAATCATCAACCCTCAATCCTCATTCTACAATCCTCAATACCCAATCCGCAATCTTCAATCCTCAATCCTCAATCCTCAATTCCCAATCCTCAATCCTCATTCCTCAGTCCTCAAACCTCAATCCTCAACCCTCAGCCCTCATCCTCAATCCTCAATCCTCAAACCTCAATCCTCAATCCTCAATTCTCAATCCTCAACAGTATATCCTTAAGTCACAGTTTTAAATACTAAATCCACAATCTTCAACATTCAGATCCCAATCCTCAAACATCAATTCTCAACACCCAATCCTCAACCCTCAGTCCACAATATTCTATCCTCAATCCTCAATCCTCAATATTCAATTCTCAATCCTCAATCCTCAATCCGCAATACTCCATCCTCAATTCTGTATCTTCAATCACCAATTTGCAGCCATCAATACTCAATCCTCAATCCTCTGTCCTCAATCCTCAATCCTCAATCCTCAATCCTCAATCCTCAAAACCTCAATCCTCAACCCTCAATCCTCAATACTCAATCCTCAATCCTCAATCCTGAATCCTTAATCCTCAATCCTCAATCCTCAATCACCAATCCTCAATCCTCAGTCCTCAATCCTCAATCCTCAATCCTCAATGAAATAGCTTCAATTCTCACTATTCAATACTCAATCCTCATTTTTCAAATCTCAGTCTACGAACAACAATTCTCAACACTCAATGCTCAACCCTCATTCCTCAATCTTCAATCCTCTATCGTCAATCCACAGTCTTCAATCCTCAATCCTCAGTACTCAACCCTCAATCCTCAATCCTCAACAGTATATCCTCAATGCTCAGTTTTCAATACTCAACCCTCAATTTTCAATATTCAAATCTCAATGCTCAATCGTCAATCCTCAGTTCTCAATCCTCAATCCTCAATCCTCAAATCTCAGTCCTCAATCCTCAACCGTTAGTGTTCATACCTCAGTCCAGAAATCTCAATCCTCAATATTCAATGCTCAATCCTCAATCGTCAACCCTGAAACCTCAACACTCAGTCCTCAGTCATCAATCTTCAATCCTCAGTCCTCAATCCTCAATCCTCAATCTACAATCCTCAATACTCAATCCAGAATACTTAATCCTCAATCCTCAAACCTCAATCACCAAACCTCAATCCGCAATCCTCAATCCTCAATCCTCAATCCTCAGTCCTCAAACCTCAATCCTGAAACATCAATCCTGAATCCTCAATCTTCAGCCTTCAGTCCTCAACAATCAGTTGTCAATCCTCAGTCCTCAATAGAATATCATCTATTCACAGTTTTCAATACTCAATACTCAACCTGCAATCTTCAAATCTCTATCCACAAACAACAATTCTCATCATTCAACCATCAACACTCAGTAACCAATCCTCAATCTTCAATCCTCAATCCTCAATCGTCGATCATCACTCTTCAATACTCAATACTCAATCCTCAATCTTCAATCCTCAATCCTCAATCCTCAATTCTCAACCCTCATTCCTCAATCCTCAGTCCTCAAACATCAATAGTCAACCCTCAGTCGTCGTCCTCAATCCACAACCCTCAATCCTCGATCCTCAATCTTCAATCATCAATATTCAATCATCAACCCTCAATCCTCAATCCTCAATACTCAATCCTCAATCCTCAATGTTCTATCCTCAATACGCAATCCTCAACCTTCAATCCTCAATCCTCAATCCTCAATCCTCGATCCTCAATCCTCAATCCTCAGTCCTCAAACCTCAATCCTGAATCCTCAACCCTGAATCCTCAATCTTCGTCAGTAAGTCCTCAACGATCAGTTGTGATTCCTCAATCCTCAATAGAATATCCTCAATTCACAGTTTTCAATACTCAATACTCAATCTGCAATCTTCAGACCTCTATCCACAAACATCAATTCTCATCACTCAACCCTCAATACTCAGTCCCCAATCCTCAATCTTCAATCCTCAATCCTCAATCGTCAATCCTCAATCTTAATCTTCAATCCTCAGTACTCAATCTTCAATCCTCAATCCTCAATCCTTAATCCTCAATCTTAATCTTCAATCCTCAGTACTCAATCTTCAATCCTCAATCCTCAATCCTCAATCCTCAATGTTCTATCCTCAATACGCAATCCTCAATCTTCAATCCTCAATCCTCAATCCTCAATCCTCAATCCTCAATCCTCAATCTTAATCTTCAATTCTCAGTACTCAATCTTCAATCCTCAATCCTCAATCCTCAATCCTCAATCCTCAATCCTCAATCTTCAATCCTCAATACTCAATCTTCAATCCTCAATCCTCAATCCTCAATCCTCAATCCTCAATCCTCAATCCTCATTCTTCAATCCTCATTACCGAATCCTCAATCTTCAATCCTCAATCCTCAATCCTCAATTCTCAATCCTCAATCCTGAATCCTCAGACTTCAAACATCAATACTCAACCCTCAGTCCTCGTCCTCAATCCTCAATATTCAGTCATTAATATTCAACCTTCAATCCTCAATCCTCAATCCTCTATCCTCAACACTTAATCCTCAATGTTCAATCCTCAATACCCAATCCTCAGTCTTCAATCCTCAATCCTCAATCCTCAATCCTCAATCCTCAATCCTCAGTCCTCAAACCTCAATCCTGATTCCTCAACCCTGAATCCTCAATGTTCAGCCCTAAGTCCTCAACAGTCAGTTCTCAATCCTCAATCCTCAATAGAATATCCTCAATTCACGGTTTTCAATACTCAACACTCAATCTGCAATCTTCAGACCTCCATCCACAAACATCAATTCTCATCACTCAACCCTCAATACTCAGTCCCCAATCCTCAATCTTCAATCCTCAATCCTCTATCCTCAACACTCAATCCTCAATGTTCAATCCTCAATCCTCATTCTTCAATCCTCAACACCCAATCCTCAATCTTCAATCCTCAATCCTCGATCCTCAATTCTCAATCCTCAATCCTCAATCCTCAGACCTCAAACATCAACACTCAACCCTCAGTCCTCGTCCTCAATCCACAACCCTCAATCCTCGATCCTCAATCTTCAATCCTCAATCCTCAATCCTCAATCCTCAATCCTTAATCCTCAATCCTCGGTCCTCAATCCTCAATCGTCAATCTCCAATCCTGAATACTCAACCTTCAATCCTCAATCCTCAATCCTCAATCCTCAATCCTCAATCCTCATTCTTCATTCCTCAATACCCAATCCTCAATCTTCAATCCTCAATCCTCAATCCTCAATTCTCAACCCTCAACCCTCAGTCCTCAGTCCTCAAACATCAATCCTCAAACCTCAGCCCTCGTCATCAATCCTCAATCCTCAATCCTCAATCCTCTATCTTCAATCCTCAATACTCAATATTCAATCCTCAATCCTCAGACCTCACCCTCAATTCTGAATTCTCAATCCTCAATCCTCAATCCTCAATCTTCAATCCTCAATAATCAATCTCCAATCCTAGATCCTCAATACCCAATACTCAATCCTTAATCCTCAATATTCAATCCTCAATCCCCAGTACTCAATCTTCAATCCTCAATGCTCAATCCTCAATCCCCAAACCTCAGTCCTCAATCCTCAATCCTCAATCCTCAAACCTCAACCCTCAACCGTCAGTCCTCGTCCTGAATCCTCAACCCTCAATCCTCAATCCTCAATCTTCAATCATCAATACTCAATATTCAATCCTCAATCCTCAATCCTCAGTCCTCAATCCTCAATCCTCAATCCTCAATCCTCAATCATCAACCCTCAATCCTCATTCTACAATCCTCAATACCCAATCCGCAATCTTCAATCCTCAATCCTCAATCCTCAATTCCCAATCCTCAATCCTCATTCCTCAGTCCTCAAACCTCAATCCTCAACCCTCAGCCCTCATCCTCAATCCTCAATCCTCATTCTTCAATATTCAATACCCAATCCTCAATCTTCAATCCTCAATCCTCAATCCTCAATCCTCAATCCTCAATCCTGAATCCTCAATCCTCAGTCCCAAATACTCAATCCTCAATACTCAATCCTCAATCCTCAATCTTCAATCCTCAATACTCAATCTTCAATCCTCAATCCTCATTCCTCAGTCCTCAATCCTCTTTCTTCAATCCTCAATACCCAATACTCAATCTTCAATCCTCAATCCTCAATCCTCAATTCTCAATCCTCAATCCTCAATCCTCTGACGTCAAACATCAATACTCAACCCTCAGTCTTCATTCTCAATCCACAACCCTCAATCCTCAATCCTCAATCTTCAATTCTCAATCCTCAATCCTCAATCCTCAATCCTCAATCCTCAGTCCTCAACCCTCAATTCTGAATCCTCAATACTGCATCCTCAATCTTCAGCCCTCAGTCCTCAACAATCTGTTGTCAGACCTCAATCCCCAATAGAATATCATCAATTCACTGTTTTCAATGCTCAATACTCAATCTGCAACCTTCAAATCTCTATCCAGAAACATCAATTCTCTTCACTCAACCCTGGACGCTCAGTCCTCAATCTTCAATCCTCAATCCTCAATCCTCAATTCTCAACCTTCAAATCTCTATCCAGAGACATCAATTCTCTTCACTCAACCCTGGACGCTCAGTCCTCAATCTTCAATCCTCAATCCTCAATCCTCAATTCTCAATCCTCAATCCTCAATCCTCAGACCTCAGTCCTCAAACCTCAATCCTCAACCCTCAGACCTCATCCTCAATCCTCAATCCTCAATCCTCAATCCTCAATCATCAGTCCTCAATCCTCAATCCTCAATCCTCAATCCTCAATCCTCAATCCTCAATCCTCAATCCTCAAACCTCAATCCTCAATCCTCAATTCTCAATCCTCAACAGTATATCCTTAAGTCACAGTTTTAAATACTAAATCCACAATCTTCAACATTCAGATCCCAATCCTCAAACATCAATTCTCAACACCCAATCCTCAACCCTCAGTCCACAATATTCTATCCTCAATCCTCAATCCTCAATATTCAATTCTCAATCCTCAATCCTCAATCCGCAATACTCCATCCTCAATTCTGTATCTTCAATCACCAATTTGCAGCCATCAATACTCAATCCTCAATCCTCTGTCCTCAATCCTCAATCCTCAATCCTCAATCCTCAATCCTCAAAACCTCAATCCTCAACCCTCAATCCTCAATACTCAATCCTCAATCCTCAATCCTGAATCCTTAATCCTCAATCCTCAATCCTCAATCACCAATCCTCAATCCTCAGTCCTCAATCCTCAATCCTCAATCCTCAATGAAATAGCTTCAATTCTCACTATTCAATACTCAATCCTCATTTTTCAAATCTCAGTCTACGAACAACAATTCTCAACACTCAATGCTCAACCCTCATTCCTCAATCTTCAATCCTCTATCGTCAATCCACAGTCTTCAATCCTCAATCCTCAGTACTCAACCCTCAATCCTCAATCCTCAACAGTATATCCTCAATGCTCAGTTTTCAATACTCAACCCTCAATTTTCAATATTCAAATCTCAATGCTCAATCGTCAATCCTCAGTTCTCAATCCTCAATCCTCAATCCTCAAATCTCAGTCCTCAATCCTCAACCGTTAGTGTTCATACCTCAGTCCAGAAATCTCAATCCTCAATATTCAATGCTCAATCCTCAATCGTCAACCCTGAAACCTCAACACTCAGTCCTCAGTCATCAATCTTCAATCCTCAGTCCTCAATCCTCAATCCTCAATCTACAATCCTCAATACTCAATCCAGAATACTTAATCCTCAATCCTCAAACCTCAATCACCAAACCTCAATCCGCAATCCTCAATCCTCAATCCTCAATCCTCAGTCCTCAAACCTCAATCCTGAAACATCAATCCTGAATCCTCAATCTTCAGCCTTCAGTCCTCAACAATCAGTTGTCAATCCTCAGTCCTCAATAGAATATCATCTATTCACAGTTTTCAATACTCAATACTCAACCTGCAATCTTCAAATCTCTATCCACAAACAACAATTCTCATCATTCAACCATCAACACTCAGTAACCAATCCTCAATCTTCAATCCTCAATCCTCAATCGTCGATCATCACTCTTCAATACTCAATACTCAATCCTCAATCTTCAATCCTCAATCCTCAATCCTCAATCTTCCATCCTCAATACTCAATCTTCAATCCTCAATCCTCAACTCTCAATCCTCAATGCTCAATCCTGAATCGTCAATCCTCAATCCCCAATCCTCAATCTTCAATCCTCAATCCTCAATCCTCAATCCTCAGTCCTCAATATTCGATCCTCAATATTCAATCCGCAATCGCCAATCCTCAATCCTCAATCCTCAATCCTCAAACCTCAATCCTCAATCTTCAATCCTCAATACTCAATCCTCGATACCCAATCCGGAATCTTCCATCCTCATTCTTCAATCCTCCATACCCAATCCTCAATATTCAATCCTCAAAACCCAATCCTCAATCTTCAATCCTCAATCCTCAATCCTCAATTCTCAATCCTCATTCCTCAATCCTCAGACCTCAAACATCAATA
Organism: Calliopsis andreniformis; assembly: GCF_051401765.1. Taxonomy (NCBI): domain Eukaryota; kingdom Metazoa; phylum Arthropoda; class Insecta; order Hymenoptera; family Andrenidae; genus Calliopsis; species Calliopsis andreniformis. The sequence continues at coordinate 57,328 of NW_027480813.1, forward strand.
CTCAACCCTCAGTCCTCGTCCTCAATCCACAACCCTCAATCCTCGATCCTCAATCTTCTATCAGCAATATTCAATCTTCAATCCTCAATCCTCAATCCTCAATCCTCAATCCTCAATATTCAACGCACAACCCTCAACCATCAATCCTCAATACTCAACCATCAATCCTCAATTCTCAATACTTAATAGAATATCCTGAATTCTCATGGTTCAATACTCAATCCCCAGTCCTCAATCTTCAATCCTCAATGCTCAATCCTCAATCCTCAATCCTCAGTCCTCAAACCTCAATCCTCAATCCCCAAACCTCAATCCTCAACCGTCAGCCCTCGTCCTCAATCCTCAACACGCAATCCTCGATCCACAATCTTCAATCCTCAATACTCAATATTCAATCCTCAATCCTCAATCCTCAATCTTCAATCCTCAATCCTCAATAATCAATCCTCAATCCTCATTCTTCAATCCTCAATACCCAATCCTCAATCTTCATTCCTCAATCCTCAATCCTCAATTCTCAATCCTCAATCCTCAGTCGTCATTCCTCAAACCTCAATCCTCAACCCTCAGCCCTCATCCTCAATCCTCAATCCTCAATCCTCAATCCTCAATCCTCAATCCTCAATCCTCAATCTTCAATCATCAATACTCAATCTTCAATAATCAATTCATAATTCTCAACACTCAATACTCAATACTCAATCGTCAAACCTCAGTCCCCAATCCTCAATCATCAATCCTCAATCCTCAATCCTCAATCGTCAATCCTCAATCTTCAATCCTCAATACTCAATCTTCAGTCCCCAATCCTCAATCCTCAATCGTCAATCCTCAATCCTCAATCCCCAATCTTCAATCCTCAATACTCGGTCTTCAATCCTCAATCCTCAATCCTCAATCCTCAATCCTCATTCTTCAATCCTCAATACCCAATCCTCAATCTTCAATCCTCAACCCTCAAACCTCAATCCTCAACCGTCAGTACTCGTCCTCAATCCTCAGCCCTCAATACTCATTCCTCCCATCTTCAATCATCAATACTGAATCTTCAATCCTCAATCCTCAATCCTCAATCCTCAATCCTCAATCCTCAATATTCAACGCACAAACCTCAACCATCAATCCTCAATACTCAACCATCAATCCTCAATTCTCAATACTCAATAGAATATCCTGAATTCTCATGGTTCAATACTCAATCCACAATATCCAATAATCAAATCTCAATCCTCTAACATCAATTCTCAACACTCAATCCTCAACACTCAGTCCTCTCTCTTCAATCCTCCATCCTCAATCCTCAATCCTCAATCCTCAATCCTCAATCCTCAATCCTCAATCGTCAGTCCTCAAACCTCAATCCTGAATCCTCAACACTGAATCCTCAATCTTCAGCCCTAAGTCCTCAACAATCAGTTGTCAATCCTCAATCCTCAATAGAATATCCTCAATTCACAGTTTTCAATACTCAATACTCAATCTGCAATCTTCAGACCTCTATCCACAAACATCAATTCTCATCACTCAACCCTCAATACTCAGTCCCCAATCCTCAATCTTCAATCCTCAATCCTCAATCTTCAATCCTCAATCTTAATCATCAATGCTCAGTACTCAATCTTCAATCCTCAATCCTCAATACTCAATCCTCAATCCCCAATCTTCAATCCTCAATACTCAATCTTCAATCCTCAATCCTCAATCCTCAATCATCAATCCTCAATCCTCAATCCTCAATCCTCAATCGTCAATACCCAATCCTCAATCTTCAATCCTCAACCCTCAAACCTCAATCCTCAACCGTCAGTACTCGTCCTCAATCCTCAACCCTCAATACTCATTCCTCCCATCTTCAATCATCAATACTGAATCTTCAATCCTCAATCCTCAATCCTCAATCCTCAATCCTCAATCCTCAATATTCAACACAAAACCCTCAACCATCAATCCTCAATACTCAACCATCAATCCTCACTTCACAATACTCAATAGAATATCCTGAATTCTCATGGTTCAATACTCAATCCACAATATCCAATAATCAAATCTCAATACTCTAACATCAATTCTCAACACTCAATCCTCAACACTCAGTCCTCTCTCTTCAATCCTCCATCCTCAATACTCAATCCTCAATCCCCAATCCTCAATCCTCAATCCTCAGTCCTCAAACCTCAATCCTGAATCCTCAATCGTCAATCTTCAATCCTCAATACTCAATCTTCAATCCTCAATCCTCAATACTCAATACTCAATCCTCATTCTTCAATCATCAATACCCAATCCCCAATCTTCAATCCGCAATCCTCAATTCTCTATCCTCAATCCTCAGTCCTCAGACCTCAAACATCAATACTCAACCGTCAGTCCTCGTCCTCAATCCACAACCCCCACTACTCAATCCTCAATCTTCAATTCTCAATCCTCAATCCTCAATCCTCAATCCTCGGTCCTCAAACCACAATCCTGAATCCTCAGTCCTGAATGCTCAACCTTCAGCCCTCAGTCCTAAACAATCAGTTGTCAATCCTCAATCCTCAAGAGAATATCATCAATTCACAGTTTTCAATACTCAATACTCAATCTGCGATCTTCAAATCTCTATCCACAAACATCAATTCTCATCACTCAACCCTCAACACTCAGTCTTCAATCCTCAATCCACAATCCTCAATCCTCATTCTTCAATCCTCATTACCCAATCCTCAATCTTCAATCCTCAATCCTCAATCCTCAATTCTCAATCCTCAATCCTCAATCCTCAGACCTCAAACAGCAATACTCAACCCTCAGTCCTCGTCCTCAATCCACAACCATCAATCCTCAATCCTCAATCTTCAATCATCAATATTAAATCTTCAATCCTCAATCCTCAATCCTCAATACTCAATCCTCAATCCTCAATGTTCTCTCCTCAATACACAATCCTCAATCTTCAATCCTCAATCCTCAATCCTCAATCCTCAATCCTCAATCCTCAATCCTCAATCCTCAATCCTCAGTCCTCAAACCTCAATCCTGAATCCACAATTCTGAACCCTCAATCTTCAGCCCTCGGACCTCAACAATCAGTTGTGAGTCCTCTATCCTCAATAGAATATCCTCAATTCACAGTTTTCAATACTCAATACTCAACCTGCAATCTTCAAATCTCTATCCACAAACATCAATTCTCATCACTCAGCCCTCAACACTGTGTCCCCAATCCTCAATCTTCAAACCTCAATCCTCAATCCTCAATCCTCAATCCTCAATCTTCAATCCTCAATACTCATTCTTCAATCCTCAATCCTCAATCGTCAATCTCCAATCCTGAATACTCATTCTTCAATCCTCAATCCTCAATCCTCAATTCTCAACCCTCAATCCTCAGTCCTCAGTCCTCAAACCTCAATCCTCAAACCTCAGCCCTCATCCTCAATCCTCAATCCTCAATCCTCAATCCTCAATCTTCAATCCTCAGTACTCAATTTCAAACCTCAATCCTCAGTCCTCAAACCTCAATTCTGAATCCTCAATCCTGCATCCTCAATCTTCAGCCCTCAGTCCTCAACAATCAGTTGCCAATCCTCAATTCCCAATAGAATATCCTCAATTCACTGTTTTCAATACGCAATACTCAATCTGCAATCTTCAAATCTCGATCCACAAACATCAATTCTCGTCACTCAACCCTGAACGCTCAGTCCTCCATGTTCAATCCTCAATCTTCAATTCTCAATCTTCAAACCTCAATACTGAATCTTCAATCCTCAATCCCCAATCCTCAATCCTCAATCGTCAATCCTCAATCCTCAGTAATCAATCCTCAATCCTCAATACTCAATCTTCAATAATCAATTCATAATTCTCAACACTCAATACTCAATACTCAATCGTCAAACCTCAGTCCCCAATCCTCAATCATCAATCCTCAATCCTCAATCCTCAATCGTCAATCCTCAATCTTCAATCCTCAATACTCAATCTTCAGTCCCCAATCCTCAATCCTCAATCGTCAATCCTCAATCCTCAATCCCCAATCTTCAATCCTCAATACTCGGTCTTCAATCCTCAATCCTCAATCCTCAATCCTCAATCCTCATTCTTCAATCCTCAATACCCAATCCTCAATCTTCAATCCTCAACCCTCAAACCTCAATCCTCAACCGTCAGTACTCGTCCTCAATCCTCAGCCCTCAATACTCATTCCTCCCATCTTCAATCATCAATACTGAATCTTCAATCCTCAATCCTCAATCCTCAATCCTCAATCCTCAATCCTCAATATTCAACGCACAAACCTCAACCATCAATCCTCAATACTCAACCATCAATCCTCAATTCTCAATACTCAATAGAATATCCTGAATTCTCATGGTTCAATACTCAATCCACAATATCCAATAATCAAATCTCAATCCTCTAACATCAATTCTCAACACTCAATCCGCAACACTCAGTCCTCTCTCTTCAATCCTCCATCCTCAATCCTCAATCCTCAATCCTCAATCCTCAATCCTCAATCGTCAGTCCTCAAACCTCAATCCTGAATCCTCAACACTGAATCCTCAACCTTCAGCCCTAAGTCCTCAACAATCAGTTGTCAATCCTCAATCCTCAATAGAATATCCTCAATTCACAGTTTTCAATACTCAATACTCAATCTGCAATCTTCAGACCTCTATCCACAAACATCAATTCTCATCACTCAACCCTCAATACTCAGTCCCCAATCCTCAATCTTCAATCCTCAATCCTCAATCCTCAATCCTCAATCTTAATCATCAATGCTCAGTACTCAATCTTCAATCCTCAATCCTCAATACTCAATCCTCAATCCCCAATCTTCAATCCTCAATACTCAATCTTCAATCCTCAATCCTCAATCCTCAATCATCAATCCTCAATCCTCAATCCTCAATCCTCAATCGTCAATACCCAATCCTCAATCTTCAATCCTCAACCCTCAAACCTCAATCCTCAACCGTCAGTACTCGTCCTCAATCCTCAACCCTCAATACTCATTCCTCCCATCTTCAATCATCAATACTGAATCTTCAATCCTCAATCCTCAATCCTCAATCCTCAATCCTCAATCCTCAATATTCAACACAAAACCCTCAACCATCAATCCTCAATACTCAACCATCAATCCTCACTTCTCAATACTCAATAGAATATCCTGAATTCTCATGGTTCAATACTCAATCCACAATATCCAATAATCAAATCTCAATACTCTAACATCAATTCTCAACACTCAATCCTCAACACTCAGTCCTCTCTCTTCAATCCTCCATCCTCAATACTCAATCCTCAATCCCCAATCCTCAATCCTCAATCCTCAGTCCTCAAACCTCAATCCTGAATCCTCAATCGTCAATCTTCAATCCTCAATACTCAATCTTCAATCCTCAATGCTCAATACTCAATACGCAATCCTCATTCTTCAATCATCAATACCCAATCCCCAATCTTCAATCCGCAATCCTCAATTCTCTATCCTCAATCCTCAGTCCTCAGACCTCAAACATCAATACTCAACCGTCAGTCCTCGTCCTCAATCCACAGCCACCACTACTCAATCCTCAATCTTCAATTCTCAATCCTCAATCCTCAATCCTCAATCCTCGGTCCTCAAACCACAATCCTGAATCCTCAATCCTGAATCCTCAACCTTCAGCCCTCAGTCCTAAACAATCAGTTGTCAATCCTCAATCCTCAAGAGAATATCACCAATTCACAGTTTTCAATACTCAATACTCAATCTGAGATCTTCAAATCTCTATCCACAAACATCAATTCTCATCACTCAACCCTCAACACTCAGTCTTCAATCCTCAATCCACAATCCTCAATCCTCATTCTTCAATCCTCATTACCCAATCCTCAATCTTCAATCCTCAATCCTCAATCCTCAATCCTCAATCCTCAATCTTCAATCCTCAATACTCATTCTTCAATCCTCAATCCTCAATCGTCAATCTCCAATCCTGAATACTCATTCTTCAATCCTCAATCCTCAATCCTCAATTCTCAACCCTCAATCCTCAGTCCTCAGTCCTCAAACCTCAATCCTCAAACCTCAGCCCTCATCCTCAATCCTCAATCCTCAATCCTCAATCCTCAGACCTCAAACATCAATACTCAACCCTCAGTCCTCGTCCTCAATCCACAACCCCCAATACTCAATCCTCAACCTTCAATTCTCAATCTTCAATCCTCAATCCTCAATCCTCGGTCCTCAAACCACAATCCTGAATCCTCAATCCTGAATCCTCAACCTTCAGCCCTCAGTCCTCAACAATCAGTTGTCAATCCTCAATCCTCAAGAGAATATCATCAATTCATAGTTTTCAATACTCAGTACTCAATCTGCAATCTTCAAATCTCTATCCACAAACATCAATTCTCATCACTCATCCCTCAACACTCAATCCTCAATCTTCAATCCTCAATCCTCAATCCTCAATCCTCAATCCTCATTCTTCAATCCTCAATACCCAATCCTCAATACCCAATCTTCAATCCTCAATCCTCAATCCTCAATCTTCAATCCTCAATCCTCATTCTCCAATCCTCAACACCCAATCCTCAATCTTCAATCCTCAATCCTCAATCCTCAATTCTCAATCCTCATTCCTCAATCCTCAGTCCTCAAACATCAATCGTCAACCCTCAGTCCTCAAAACTCAATCCCCAATCCTCTATCTTCAATCCTCAATCCTCAATCCTCAATCCTCAGTCCTCAACCTTCGATCCTCAATACTCAATCTGCAATCCTCAATCCTCAGTCCTCACTCCTCAATCCTCATTCTTCAATCCTCAATATCGAATCCTCAATCTTCAATCCTCAATCCTCAATCCTCAGACCGCAAACAGCAATACTCAACCCTCAGTCCTCGTCCTCAATCCACAACCATCAATCCTCAATCCTCAATCTTCAGTCATCAATATTCAATCTTCAGTCCTCAATCCTCAATCCTCAATCCTCAATCCTCAATCTTCAATCATCAATATTCAATCTTCAATCCTCAATCCTCAATCCTCAATACTCAATCCTCAATCCTCAATGTTCTATCCTCAATACGCAATCCTCAATCTTCAATCGTCAATCCTCAATCCTCAATCCTCAATCCTCAATCCTCAATCTTAATCTTCAAACCTCAGTACTCAATCTTCAATCCTCAATCCTCAATCCTCAATCCTCAATCCTCAATCTTCAATCCTCAATACTCAATCTTCAATCCTCAATCCTCAATCCTCAATCCTCAATCCTCAATCCTCAATCCTCAATCCTCAATCCTCATTCTTCAATCCTCATTACCGAATCCTCAATCTTCAATCCTCAATCCTCAATCCTCAATTCTCAATCCTCAATCGTCAATACCCAATCCTCAATCTTCAATCCTCATCCCTCAAACCTCAATCCTCAACCGTCAGTACTCGTCCTCAATCCTCAACCCTCAATACTCATTCCTCCCATCTTCAATCATCAATACTGAATCTTCAATCCTCAATCCTCAATCCTCAATCCTCAATCCTCAATCCTCAATATTCAACACAAAACCCTCAACCATCAATCCTCAATACTCAACCATCAATCCTCACTTCTCAATACTCAATAGAATATCCTGAATTCTCATGGTTCAATACTCAATCCACAATATCCAATAATCAAATCTCAATACTCTAACATCAATTCTCAACACTCAATCCTCAACACTCAGTCCTCTCTCTTCAATCCTCCATCCTCAATACTCAATCCTCAATCCCCAATCCTCAATCCTCAATCCTCAGTCCTCAAACCTCAATCCTGAATCCTCAATCGTCAATCTTCAATCCTCAATACTCAATCTTCAATCCTCAATCCTCAATACTCAATACGCAATCCTCATTCTTCAATCATCAATACCCAATCCCCAATCTTCAATCCGCAATCCTCAATTCTCTATCCTCAATCCTCAGTCCTCAGACCTCAAACATCAATACTCAACCGTCAGTCCTCGTCCTCAATCCACAACCACCACTACTCAATCCTCAATCTTCAATTCTCAATCCTCAATCCTCAATCCTCAATCCTCGGTCCTCAAACCACAATCCTGAATCCTCAATCCTGAATCCTCAACCTTCAGCCCTCAGTCCTAAACAATCAGTTGTCAATCCTCAATCCTCAAGAGAATATCACCAATTCACAGTTTTCAATACTCAATACTCAATCTGAGATCTTCAAATCTCTATCCACAAACATCAATTCTCATCACTCAACCCTCAACACTCAGTCTTCAATCCTCAATCCACAATCCTCAATCCTCATTCTTCAATCCTCATTACCCAATCCTCAATCTTCAATCCTCAATCCTCAATCCTCAATCCTCAATACTCAATCTTCAATCCTCAATACTCATTCTTCAATCCTCAATCCTCAATCGTCAATCTCCAATCCTGAATACTCATTCTTCAATCCTCAATCCTCAATCCTCAATTCTCAACCCTCAATCCTCAGTCCTCAGTCCTCAAACCTCAATCGTCAAACCTCAGCCCTCATCCTCAATCCTCAATCCTCAATCCTCAATCCTCAATCTTCAATCCTCAGTACTCAATTTCAAACCTCAATCCTCAGTCCTCAAACCTCAATTCTGAATCCTCAATCCTGCATCCTCAATCTTCAGCCCTCAGTCCTCAACAATCAGTTGCCAATACTCAATTCCCAATAGAATATCCTCAATTCACTGTTTTGAATACTCAATACTCAATCTGCAATCTTCAAATCTCTATCCACAAACATCAATTCTCGTCACTCAACCCTGAACGCTCAGTCCTCAATGTTCAATCCTCAATCTTCAATTCTCAATCTTCAAACCTCAATACTGAATCTTCAATCCTCAATCCCCAATCCTCAATCCTCAATCGTCAATCCTCAATCCTCAGTAATCAATCCTCAATCTTCAATACTCAATCGTCAATCCTCAGTCCTCAATCTTCAATCCTCAATCCTCGTTCCTCAAACCTCAATCCTCAAGCCTTAGTCCTCATCCTCAATTCTCAATTCTCAATCCTCAATCCTCAATCCTCAATCCTCAATCCTCAATCCTCAATCGTCAATCTTCAATCCTCAATACTCAATCTTCAGTCCTCAATCCCCAATCCTCAATCCTCAATGCTCATTCTTCAATCCTCAATACCCAATTCTCAATCTTCAATCCTCAATCCTCAATCCTGAATTCTCAATCCTCAATCCTCAATCCTCAGACCTCAAACAGCAATACTCAACCCTCAGTCCTCGTCCTCAATCCACAACCATCAATCCTCAATCCTCAATCTTCAATCATCAATATTCAATCTTCAGTCCTCAATCCTCAATCCTCAATCCTCATTCCTCAATCCTCAATACTCAATCCTCAATCCTCAATCTTCAATCCTCAATACTCAATCTTCAATCCTAAATCCTCAATCCTCATTCTTCAATCCTCAATACCCAATCCCCAATCTTCTATCCTTTAATCCTCAACACTCAATCCTCAATGTTCAATCCTCAATCCTCAATCCTCAATCCTCAATCCTCAATCCTCAATCCTCAATCGTCAATATTCAATTCTCAATACTCAATCTTCAATCCTCAATCCTCAATACTCAATACTAAATCCTCATTCTTCAATCCTCAATACCCAATCCTCAATCTTCAATTCTCAATCTTCAATCCTCAATCCTCAATCCTCAGTCCTCAAACCTCAATCCTGATTCCTCAACCCTGAATCCTCAATGTTCAGCCCTAAGTCCTCAAGAGTCAGTTGTCAATCCTCAATCCTCAATAGAATATCCTCAATTCACGGTTTTCAATACTCAATACTCAATCTGCAATCTTCAGACCTCTATCCACAAACATCAATTCTCATCACTCAACCCTCAATACTCAGTCCCCAATCCTCAATCTTTAATCCTCAATCCTCTAACCTCAACACTCAATCCTCAATGTTCAATCCGCAATACCCAACCCTCAGTGTTCAATCCTCAATCCTCAGTCCTCAATCCTCAATCCTCAATCCTCAATCCTCAATCCTCAATCCTCAATCGTCAATATTCAATCCTCAATCTTAATCTTCAATTCTCAGTACTCAATCTTCAATCCTCAATCCTCAATCCTCAATCTTCAATCCTCAATCCTCAATCTTCAATCCTCAATACTCAATCTTCAATCCTCAATCCTCAATCCTCAATCCTCAATCCTCAATCCTCAATCCTCATTCTTCAATCCTCATTACCGAATCCTCAATCTTCAATCCTCAATCCTCAATCCTCAATTCTCAATCCTCAATCCTGAATCCTCAGACTTCAAACATCAATACTCAACCCTCAGTCCTCGTCCTCAATCCTCAATATTCAGTCATTAATATTCAACCTTCAATCCTCAATCCTCAATCCTCTATCCTCAACACTTAATCCTCAATGTTCAATCCTCAATACCCAATCCTCAGTCTTCAATCCTCAATCCTCAATCCTCAATCCTCAATCCTCAATCCTCAGTTCTCAAACCTCAATCCTGATTCCTCAACCCTGAATCCTCAATGTTCAGCCCTAAGTCCTCAACAGTCAGTTCTCAATCCTCAATCCTCAATAGAATATCCTCAATTCACGGTTTTCAATACTCAACACTCAATCTGCAATCTTCAGACCTCCATCCACAAACATCAATTCTCATCACTCAACCCTCAATACTCAGTCCCCAATCCTCAATCTTCAATCCTCAATCCTCTATCCTCAACACTCAATCCTCAATGTTCAATCCTCAATCCTCATTCTTCAATCCTCAACACCCAATCCTCAATCTTCAATCCTCAATCCTCGATCCTCAATTCTCAATCCTCAATCCTCAATCCTCAGACCTCAAACATCAACACTCAACCCTCAGTCCTCGTCCTCAATCCACAACCCTCAATCCTCGATCCTCAATCTTGAATCCTCAATCCTCAATCCTCAATCCTCAATCCTTAATCCTCAATCCTCGGTCCTCAATCCTCAATCGTCAATCTCCAATCCTGAATACTCAACCTTCAATCCTCAATCCTCAATCCTCAATCCTCAATCCTCAATCCTCATTCTTCATTCCTCAATACCCAATCCTCAATCTTCAATCCTCAATCCTCAATCCTCAATTCTCAACCCTCAACCCTCAGTCCTCAGACCTCAAACATCAATCCTCAAACCTCAGCCCTTGTCATCAATCCTCAATCCTCAATCCTCAATCTTCAATCTTCAATCCTCAATACTCAATATTCAATCCTCAATCCTCAGACCTCACACTCAATTCTGAATTCTCAATCCTCAATCCTCAATCCTCAATCTTCAATCCTCAATAATCAATCTCCAATCCTAGATCCTCAATACCCAATACTCAATCCTTAATCCTCAATATTCAATCCTCAATCCCCAGTACTCAATCTTCAATCCTCAATGCTCAATCCTCAATCCCCAAACCTCAGTCCTCAATCCTCAATCCTCAATCCTCATACCTCAACCCTCAACCGTCAGTCCTCGTCCTGAATCCTCAACCCTCAATCCTCAATCCTCAATCTTCAATCATCAATACTCAATATTCAATCCTCAATCCTCAATCCTCAGTCCTCAATCCTCAATCCTCAATCCTCAATCCTCAATCATCAACCCTCAATCCTCATTCTACAATCCTCAATAACCAATCCGCAATCTTCAATCCTCAATCCTCAATCCTCAATTCCCAATCCTCAATCCTCATTCCTCAGTCCTCAAACCTCAATCCTCAACCCTCAGCCCTCATCCTCAATCCTCAATCCTCATTCTTCAATATTCAATACCCAATCCTCAATCTTCAATCCTCAATCCTCAATCCTCAATCCTCAATCCTCAATCCTCAATCCTCAATCCTCAATCCTGAATCCTCAATCCTCAGTCCCAAATACTCAATCTTCAATACTCAATCCTCAATCCTCAATCTTCAATCCTCAATACTCAATCTTCAATCCTCAATCCTCATTCCTCAGTTCTCAATCCTCAATATTCAATCCTCAATCCCCAGTACTCAATCTTCAATCCTCAATGCTCAATCCTCAATCCCCAATCCTCAGTCCTCAATCCTCAATCCTCAATCCTCAAACCTCAACCCTCAACCGTCAGTCCTCGTCCTGAATCCTCAACCCTCAATCCTCAATCCTCATTCTACAATCCCCAATACCCAATGCTCAGTCCTCAATCCTCAATCCTCAATCCTCAATTGTCAGCCTTCAATCCTCAATACTCAATCTTCAATCCTCAACACTCAATCCTCAATCCTCAATACTCAATACTCATTCTTCAATCCTCAATACCCAATCCTCAATTTCCAATCCTCAATCCTCAATCTTCAATCCTCAATCCTCAATCCTCAATCCTCAATCCTCAATCCTCAGTCCTCAAACCACAATTCTGAATACTCAATCCTGAATCCTCAATCTTCAGCTCTCAGTCCTCAACAATTAGTTGTCAGTCCTCAATCCTCAATAGAATATCCTCAGTTCAGAGTCTTCAATACGCAATACTCAATCTGCAATCTTCAAACATCTATCCACAAACATCGATTCTCATCACTCAACAATCAACACTCAGTCCCCGATCCTCAATCTTCAACCCTCAATCCTCAACACTCAGTCCCCAATCCTCAGTCTTCAACCCTCAATACTCAATCTTCAATCCTCAATCCTCAATCATCGATCCTCAATCCTCAATCCTCAATCGTCAATCTCCATTCCTGAATACTCAATCTTCAATCTTCAATCCTCAATCCTCAATCCTCAATCCTCATTCTTCAATACTCAATAACCAATCCTGAATCTTCAATCCTCAATCCTCAATCCTGAATTCTCAATCCTCAATCCTCAGTCCTCAGTCCTCAAACCTCAATCCTCAACCCTCAGCCCTCATCCTCAATCCTCAATCCTCAATCTTCAGTACTCAATACTCAATCTTCAATCCTCATTCCTCAATCCTCAAACCTCAATCCCGAATCCTCAATCCTGAATGCTCAATCTTCAGCCCTCAGTCCTCAACAATCAGTTGTCAATCCCCAATCCTCAATAGAATATCCTCAATTCACAGTTTTCAGTACTCAATACTCAATCTGCAATCTTCAGATCTCTATCCACATACATCAATTCTCATCACTCAACCCTCAATACTCAGTCCCCAATCCTCAATCTTCAAACCTCAATACTCAATCCTCAATCATCAATATTCAATCTTCAATCCTCAATCGTCAATCCTCAATTCTCAATCCTCAATCCTCAAAGTTCAATCGTCAATACCCAATCCGCAATCTTCAATCCTCAATCCTCAATTCTCAATCCTCAATCCGCAGTCCTCAGTCCTCAAACCTCAACCCTAAACCCTCAGCCCTCATCGTCAATCCTCAATCCTCAATCCTCAATCCTCAATCTTCAATCCTCAATACTCAATCTTCAATCCTCAATCCTCAATTCTCAATCCTCAATACTCAATCCTCCATAGTCAATCCTCAATCTTCAATACTCAATACTCAATCTTCAATCCTCAGTCCTCAATCCTCAATCCTCAATCCTCATTCTTCAATCATCAATACCCAATCCTCAATCTTCAATCCTCAATCATCAAGTATCAATTCTCAATCCTCAATCCTCAGTCCTCAGTCCTCAAAGCTCAATCCGCATCCCTCAGCTCTCATCGTCAATCCTCAATCCTCAATCCTAAATCCTCAACCTTCAATCCTCAATATTCAATCTTCAATCCTCAATCCTCAACCCTCAATCCTCAATCCTCAGTCCTCAATCCTCTATAATGAATCCTCAATACTGAATCCTCAATCTTCGGCCCCCAGTCCTCAACAATCAGTTGTCAATCCTCAATCCTCAATAGAATATCCTCAGTTCAGAGATTTCAATACGCAATACTCAATCTGCAATCTTCAAATCTCTATCCACCAACATCAATTCTCATCACTCAACCCTCAACACTCAGTCCCCAATTCTCAATCTTCAATCCTCAATCCTCAATCCTCCATCCTCATTCTTCAATCCTCAATACCCAATCCTCAATCTTCAATCCTCAATCCTCAATGTTCAATCCGCGATACCCAATCGTCGATGTTCAATCCTCAATCCTCAATCCTCAATCCTCAATCCTCAATCCTCAATCCTCAATCCTCAGTCCTCAGTCCTCAAACCTCCATCCTCAACCCTCAGCCCTCATCGTCAATCCTCAATCCTCAATCCTCAATCCTCAATATTCAATCCTCAATACTCAATCTTCAATCCTCTATCCTCAATTCTCAATCCTCAATCCTCAATCCTCAATCCTCAATCCTCAATCCTCAATCCTCAATCCTCAATCCTCAATCCTCAGTCCTCAGTCCTCAAACCTCCATCCTCAACCCTCAGCCCTCATCGTCAATCCTCAATCCTCAATCCTCAATCCTCAATCTTCAATCCTCAATACTCAATCTTCAATCCTCTATCCTCAACACTCAATCCTCAATGTTCAATCCTCAATCCTCATTCTTCAATCCTCAACACCCAATCCTCAATCTTCAATCCTCAATCCTCGATCCTCAATTCTCAATCCTCAATCCTCAATCCTCAGACCTCAAACATCAACACTCAACCCTCAGTCCTCGTCCTCAATCCACAACCCTCAATCCTCGATCCTCAATCTTGAATCCTCAATCCTCAATCCTCAATCCTCAATCCTTAATCCTCAATCCTCGGTCCTCAATCCTCAATCGTCAATCTCCAATCCTGAATACTCAACCTTCAATCCTCAATCCTCAATCCTCAATCCTCAATCCTCAATCCTCAATCCTCATTCTTCATTCCTCAATACCCAATCCTCAATCTTCAATCCTCAATCCTCAATCCTCAATTCTCAACCCTCAACCCTCAGTCCTCAGACCTCAAACATCAATCCTCAAACCTCAGCCCTTGTCATCAATCCTCAATCCTCAATCCTCAATCTTCAATCTTCAATCCTCAATACTCAATATTCAATCCTCAATCCTCAGACCTCACACTCAATTCTGAATTCTCAATCCTCAATCCTCAATCCTCAATCTTCAATCCTCAATAATCAATCTCCAATCCTAGATCCTCAATACCCAATACTCAATCCTTAATCCTCAATATTCAATCCTCAATCCCCAGTACTCAATCTTCAATCCTCAATGCTCAATCCTCAATCCCCAAACCTCAGTCCTCAATCCTCAATCCTCAATCCTCAAACCTCAACCCTCAACCGTCAGTCCTCGTCCTGAATCCTCAACCCTCAATCCTCAATCCTCAATCTTCAATCATCAATACTCAATATTCAATCCTCAATCCTCAATCCTCAGTCCTCAATCCTCAATCCTCAATCCTCAATCCTCAATCATCAACCCTCAATCCTCATTCTACAATCCTCAATAACCAATCCGCAATCTTCAATCCTCAATCCTCAATCCTCAATTCCCAATCCTCAATCCTCATTCCTCAGTCCTCAAACCTCAATCCTCAACCCTCAGCCCTCATCCTCAATCCTCAATCCTCATTCTTCAATATTCAATACCCAATCCTCAATCTTCAATCCTCAATCCTCAATCCTCAATCCTCAATCCTCAATCCTCAATCCTCAATCCTCAATCCTGAATCCTCAATCCTCAGTCCCAAATACTCAATCTTCAATACTCAATCCTCAATCCTCAATCTTCAATCCTCAATACTCAATCTTCAATCCTCAATCCTCATTCCTCAGTTCTCAATCCTCAATATTCAATCCTCAATCCCCAGTACTCAATCTTCAATCCTCAATGCTCAATCCTCAATCCCCAATCCTCAGTCCTCAATCCTCAATCCTCAATCCTCAAACCTCAACCCTCAACCGTCAGTCCTCGTCCTGAATCCTCAACCCTCAATCCTCAATCCTCATTCTACAATCCCCAATACCCAATGCTCAGTCCTCAATCCTCAATCCTCAATCCTCAATTGTCAGCCTTCAATCCTCAATACTCAATCTTCAATCCTCAACACTCAATCCTCAATCCTCAATACTCAATACTCATTCTTCAATCCTCAATACCCAATCCTCAATTTCCAATCCTCAATCCTCAATCTTCAATCCTCAATCCTCAATCCTCAATCCTCAATCCTCAATCCTCAGTCCTCAAACCACAATTCTGAATACTCAATCCTGAATCCTCAATCTTCAGCTCTCAGTCCTCAACAATTAGTTGTCAGTCCTCAATCCTCAATAGAATATCCTCAGTTCAGAGTCTTCAATACGCAATACTCAATCTGCAATCTTCAAACATCTATCCACAAACATCGATTCTCTTCACTCAACAATCAACACTCAGTCCCCGATCCTCAATCTTCAACCCTCAATCCTCAACACTCAGTCCCCAATCCTCAGTCTTCAACCCTCAATACTCAATCTTCAATCCTCAATCCTCAATCATCGATCCTCAATCCTCAATCCTCAATCGTCAATCTCCATTCCTGAATACTCAATCTTCAATCTTCAATCCTCAATCCTCAATCCTCAATCCTCATTCTTCAATACTCAATAACCAATCCTGAATCTTCAATCCTCAATCCTCAATCCTGAATTCTCAATCCTCAATCCTCAGTCCTCAGTCCTCAAACCTCAATCCTCAACCCTCAGCCCTCATCCTCAATCCTCAATCCTCAATCTTCAGTACTCAATACTCAATCTTCAATCCTCATTCCTCAATCCTCAAACCTCAATCCCGAATCCTCAATCCTGAATCCTCAATCTTCAGCCCTCAGTCCTCAACAATCAGTTGTCAATCCCCAATCCTCAATAGAATATCCTCAATTCACAGTTTTCAGTACTCAATACTCAATCTGCAATCTTCAGATCTCTATCCACATACATCAATTCTCATCACTCAACCCTCAATACTCAGTCCCCAATCCTCAATCTTCAAACCTCAATACTCAATCCTCAATCATCAATATTCAATCTTCAATCCTCAATCGTCAATCCTCAATTCTCAATCCTCAATCCTCAAAGTTCAATCGTCAATACCCAATCCGCAATCTTCAATCCTCAATCCTCAATTCTCAATCCTCAATCCGCAGTCCTCAGTCCTCAAACCTCAATCCTAAACCCTCAGCCCTCATCGTCAATCCTCAATCCTCAATCCTCAATCCTCAATCTTCAATCCTCAATACTCAATCTTCAATCCTCAATCCTCAATTCTCAATCCTCAATACTCAATCCTCAATCGTCAATCCTCAATCTTCAATACTCAATACTCAATCTTCAATCCTCAGTCCTCAATCCTCAATCCTCAATCCTCATTCTTCAATCATCAATACCCAATCCTCAATCTTCAATCCTCAATCATCAATTATCAATTCTCAATCCTCAATCCTCAGTCCTCAGTCCTCAAAGCTCAATCCGCATCCCTCAGCCCTCATCGTCAATCCTCAATCCTCAATCCTAAATCCTCAACCTTCAATCCTCAATACTCAATCTTCAATCCTCAATCCTCAACCCTCAATCCTCAATCCTCAGTCCTCAATCCTCTATAATGAATCCTCAATACTGAATCCTCAATCTTCGGCCCCCAGTCCTCAACAATCAGTTGTCAATCCTCAATCCTCAATAGAATATCCTCAGTTCAGAGATTTCAATACGCAATACTCAATCTGCAATCTTCAAATCTCTATCCACCAACATCAATTCTCATCACTCAACCCTCAACACTCAGTCCCCAATTCTCAATCTTCAATCCTCAATCCTCAATCCTCCATCCTCATTCTTCAATCCTCAATACCCAATCCTCAATCTTCAATCCTCAATCCTCAATGTTCAATCCGCGATACCCAATCGTCGATGTTCAATCCTCAATCCTCAATCCTCAATCCTCAATCCTCAATCCTCAATCCTCAATCCTCAGTCCTCAGTCCTCAAACCTCCATCCTCAACCCTCAGCCCTCATCGTCAATCCTCAATCCTCAATCCTCAATCCTCAATCTTCAATCCTCAATACTCAATCTTCAATCCTCTATCCTCAATTCTCAATCCTCAATCCTCAATCCTCAATCCTCAATCCTCAATCCTCAGTCCTCAAACATCTATCCTGAATCCTCAATCCTGAATCCTCAATCTTCAGACCTCAGACCTCAACAATCAGTTGTCAATCCTCAATCCTCAATAGAATATCCTCAGTTCAGACGATTTCAATATGCAATACTCAATCTGCAATCTTCAAATCTCTATCCACCAACATCAATTCTCATCACTCAACGCTCAACACTCAGTCCCCAATCCTCAATCTTCAATCCTCAATCCTCAATCCTCCATTCTCATCCTTCAATCCTCAATACCCAATCCTCAATCTTCAATCCTCAATCCTAAATCCTCAATTCTCAATCCTCAATCCTCAGTCCTCAGTCCTCAAAACTCAATCCTCAACCCACAGCCCTCATCGTCAATCCTCAATTCTCAATCCTCAATCCTCAACCTTCAATCCTCAATACTCAATCCTCAATCCTCAATCCTCAAACCTCAATCCAAAATCTTCATTCCTCAATCTTCAATCCTCAATCCTCAATCCAGATTCCTCAATCCTCAATACCCAATCCTCAATCTTCAATCCGCAATCATCAATCCTAAATTCTCAATCCTCAATCCTCAGTCCTCAGTCCTCAAACCTCAATCCTCAACCCCCAGACCTCATCGTCAATCCTCAATCCTCAATCCTCGATCCTCAATCTTCAATCCTCTATACTCAATCTTCAATCCTCAATCCTCAATTCTCAATCCTCAATCCTCAGTCCTCAGTCCTCAAACCTCAATCTTCAACCCTCAGCCCTCATCCTCAATCCTCAATCCTCAATCCTCAATCCTCAATCCTCAATCCTCAATCCTCAGTCCTCAATCCTCAATACTCAATCCTCAATGTTCAATCCGCGATACCCAATCCTCGATGTTCAATCCTCAATCCTCAATCCTCAATCCTCAATCCTCAATCCTCAGTCCTCATTCTTCAATCCTCAATACCCAATCCTCAATCTTTAATCCTCAAACCTCAATCCTCAATTCTCAATCCTCAATCCTCAAACTTCAATCCTCATTCTTCAATCCTCAATACCCAATCCTCAATCTTCAATCCTCAATCCTAAGTCCTCAATTCTCAATCCTCAATCCTCAGTCCTCAGTCCTCAAAACTGAATCCTCTACCCTCAGCCCTCATCGTCAATTCTCAATCCTCAATCCTCAATCCTTAATCCTCAATCTTCAATCCTCAATACTCAATCTTCAATCCTCTATCCTCAATTCTCAATCCTCAATCCTCAATCCTCAATCGTCAATCCTCAGTCCTCAAACCTCTATCCCGAATCCTCAATCCTGAATCCTCAATCTTCAGACCTCAGACCTCAACAATCAGTTGTCAATCCTCAATCCTCAATAGAAAATCATCAGTTCACAGTTTTCAATACTCAATACTCAATCTGCAATCTTCAAATCTCTATCCACAAACATCAATTCTCTTCACTCAACCCTCAACACTCAGTCCCCAATCCTCAATTCTCAATCCTCAATCCTCAATCCTCAATCTTCAATCCTCATTCTTCAATCCTCAATACCCAATCCTCAATCCTCAATCCTCAATCCTCAATCCTAAATCCTCAATTCTCAATCCTCAATCCTCAGTCCTCAGTCCTCAAAACTCAATCCTCAACCCTCCGCCCTCATCGTCAATCCTCAATCCTCAATCCTCAATCCTCAATCTTCAATACTCAATACTCAATCTTCAATCCTCAATCCTCAATTCTCAATCCTCAATCCTCAATCCTCAATCCTCAATCCTCAGTCCTCAAACCTCTATCCTCAATCCTCAATTCTGAATCCTCAATCTTCAATCCTCAATCCTCAATGTTCAATACGCGATACCCAATCCTCGATGTTCAATCCTGAATCCTCAATCCTCAATCCTCAATCCACAACCCTCAACCCTCAATCCTCAATCTTCAATCATCAATATACAAAATTCAGTCCTCAATACCCAATCCTCAATCCTCAATGTTCAATCCGCGATACCCAATCCTCAATGTTCAATCCTCAATCCTCAATCCTCAATCCTCAGTCCTCAATCCTCAATCCTCAACCCTCAAGCCTCAATACTCAATCCTCAATCCTCAGTCCTCAAACCTCAATCCTCAATCCTCAATCCTCAACCGTCAGTCTTCAATCCTCAATATTCAATCTTCAATCCACAATCCTCAACCCTCAATCCTCAATCCTCATTCTTCAATCCTCAGTACCCAATCCTCAATCTTCAATCCTCTATCCTCAATCCTCAATCCTCGATCCTCAATCCTCAATCCTCAATCCTCATTCTTTAATCCTCAATACCCAATCCTCAATCTTCATCCTCAATCCACAATCCTCAACTCTCAATTCTCAATCCTCAGTCCTCAGACCTCAAACCTCAATCCTCAACCCTCAGCCCTCATCGTCAATCCTCAATCCTCAATCCTCAATCCTCAATCTTCAATCCTCAATACTCAATCTTCAATCCTCAATCCTCAACTCTCAATCCGCAATACTCAATCCTCAATCCTCAATCTTCAATCCTCAATACTCAATCTTCAATCCTCAGTCCTCAATCCTCAATCCTCAATCCTCAATCCTCAATCGTCAGTCCTCAAACCTCAATCCTGAATCCTCAACACTGAATCCTCAATCTTCAGCCCTAAGTCCTCAACAATCAGTTGTCAATCCTCAATCCTCAATAGAATATCCTCAATTCACAGTTTTCAATACTCAATACTCAATCTGCAATCCTCAGACCTCTATCCACAAACATCAATTCTCATCACTCAACCCTCAATACTCAGTCCCCAATCCTCAATCTTCAATCCTCAATCCTCAATCTTCAATCCTCAATCTTAATCATCAATGCTCAGTACTCAATCTTCAATCCTCAATCCTCAATACTCAATCCTCAATCCCCAATCTTCAATCCTCAATACTCAATCTTCAATCCTCAATCCTCAATCCTCAATCATCAATCCTCAATCCTCAATCCTCAATCCTCAATCGTCAATACCCAATCCTCAATCTTCAATCCTCAACCCTCAAACCTCAATCCTCAACCGTCAGTACTCGTCCTCAATCCTCAACCCTCAATACTCATTCCTCCCATCTTCAATCATCAATACTGAATCTTCAATCCTCAATCCTCAATCCTCAATCCTCAATCCTCAATCCTCAATATTCAACACAAAACCCTCAACCATCAATCCTCAATACTCAACCATCAATCCTCACTTCTCAATACTCAATAGAATATCCTGAATTCTCATGGTTCAATACTCAATCCACAATATCCAATAATCAAATCTCAATACTCTAACATCAATTCTCAACACTCAATCCTCAACACTCAGTCCTCTCTCTTCAATCCTCCATCCTCAATACTCAATCCTCAATCCCCAATCCTCAATCCTCAATCCTCAGTCCTCAAACCTCAATCCTGAATCCTCAATCGTCAATCTTCAATCCTCAATACTCAATCTTCAATCCTCAATCCTCAATACTCAATACTCAATCCTCATTCTTCAATCATCAATACCCAATCCCCAATCTTCAATCCGCAATCCTCAATTCTCTATCCTCAATCCTCAGTCCTCAGACCTCAAACATCAATACTCAACCGTCAGTCCTCGTCCTCAATCCACAACCCCCACTACTCAATCCTCAATCTTCAATTCTCAATCCTCAATCCTCAATCCTCAATCCTCGGTCCTCAAACCACAATCCTGAATCCTCAGTCCTGAATCCTCAACCTTCAGCCCTCAGTCCTAAACAATCAGTTGTCAATCCTCAATCCTCAAGAGAATATCATCAATTCACAGTTTTCAATACTCAATACTCAATCTGCGATCTTCAAATCTCTATCCACAAACATCAATTCTCATCACTCAACCCTCAACACTCAGTCTTCAATCCTCAATCCACAATCCTCAATCCTCATTCTTCAATCCTCATTACCCAATCCTCAATCTTCAATCCTCAATCCTCAATCCTCAATTCTCAATCCTCAATCCTCAATCCTCAGACCTCAAACAGCAATACTCAACCCTCAGTCCTCGTCCTCAATCCACAACCATCAATCCTCAATCCTCAATCTTCAATCATCAATATTAAATCTTCAATCCTCAATCCTCAATCCTCAATACTCAATCCTCAATCCTCAATGTTCTCTCCTCAATACACAATCCTCAATCTTCAATCCTCAATCCTCAATCCTCAATCCTCAATCCTCAATCCTCAATCCTCAATCCTCAATCCTCAGTCCTCAAACCTCAATCCTGAATCCACAATTCTGAACCCTCAATCTTCTGCCTTCAGTCCTCAACAATCAGTTGTCAATCCTCAATCCTCAATAGAATACCATCAATTCACAGTTTTCAATACTCAATACTCAATCTGCAATCTTCAAATCTCTATCCACACACATCAATTCTCCTCACTCAACCCTCAAAACTCAGTCCTCAATCTTCAATCCTCAATCATCAATCCTCAATCTTCAATCCTCAATACTCAATCTTCAATCCTCAATCCTCAATACTCAATCCTCAATGCTCAACCCTCAATCGTCAATCCTCAATCCCCAATCCTCAATCCTCAATCCTCGTTCTTCAATCCTCAATACCCAATCCTCAATACCCAATCTCCAATCCTCAATCCTCAATCCTCAATCCTCAATCCTCAGACCTCAAACATCAATACTCAACCCTCAGTCCTCGTCCTCAATCCACAACCCTCAATCCTCAATCCTCAATCTTCAATCATCAATATTCAATCTTCAATCCTCAATCCTCAATCCTCAATACTCAATCCTCAATCCTCAATGTTCTATCCTCAATACGCAATCCTCAATCTTCAATCGTCAATCCTCAATCCTCAATCCTCAATCCTCAATCCTCAATCCTCAATCTTAATCTTCAATCCTCAGTACTCAATCTTCAATCCTCAATCCTCAATCCTCAATCCTCAATCCTCAATCTTCAATCCTCAATACTCAATCTTCAATCCTCAATCCTCAATCCTCAATCCTCAATCCTGAATCCTCAATCCTCATTCTTCAATCCTCATTACCGAATCCTCAACCTTCAATCCTCAATCCTCAATCCTCAATTCTCAATCCTCAATCCTGAATCCTCAGACTTCAAACATCAATACTCAACCCTCAGTCCTCGTCCTCAATCCTCAATATTCAGTCATTAATATTCAACCTTCAATCCTCAATCCTCAATCCTCTATCCTCGGACCTCAAACCTCAATCCTGATTCCTCAACCCTGAATCCTCAATGTTCAGCCCTAAGTCCTCAACAGTCAGTTCTCAATCCTCAATCCTCAATAGAATATCCTCAATTCACGGTTTTCAATACTCAATACTCAATCTGCAATCTTCAGACCTCTATCCACAAACATCAATTCTCATCACTCAATCCTCAATACTCAGTCCCCAATCCTCAATCTTCAATCCTCAATCCTCTATCCTCAACAGTCAATCCTCAATGTTCAATCCTCAGTACCCAACCCTCAGTCTTCAATCCTCAATCCTCAATCCTCAATCCTCAATCCTCAATCCTCAATCCTCAATCCTCAATCCTCAATCCTCAATCCTCAATCCTCAATCGTCAATATTCAATTCTCAATACTCAATCTTCAATCCTCAATCCTCAATACTCAATACTAAATCCACATTCTTCAATCCTCAATACCCAATCCTCAATCTTCAGTCCTGAATCCTCAATCCTCAATTCTCAATCCTCAATCCTCAATCCTCAGACCGCAAACAGCAATACTCAACCCTCAGTCCTCGTCCTCAATCCACAACCATCAATCCTCAATCCTCAATCTTCAGTCATCAATATTCAATCTTCAGTCCTCAATCCTCAATCCTCAATCCTCAATCCTCAATCTTCAATCATCACAATTCAATCTTCAATCCTCAATCCTCAATCCTCAATACTCAATCCTCAATCCTCAATGTTCTATCCTCAATACGCAATCCTCAATCTTCAATCGTCAATCCTCAATCCTCAATCCTCAATCCTCAATCCTCAATCTTAATCTTCAAACCTCAGTACTCAATCTTCAATCCTCAATCCTCAATCCTCAATCCTCAATCCTCAATCTTCAATCCTCAATACTCAATCTTCAATCCTCAATCCTCAATCCTCAATCCTCAATCCTCAATCCTCAATCCTCAATCCTCAATCCTCATTCTTCAATCCTCATTACCGAATCCTCAATCTTCAATCCTCAATCCTCAATCCTCAATTCTCAATCCTCAATCGTCAATACCCAATCCTCAATCTTCAATCCTCATCCCTCAAACCTCAATCCTCAACCGTCAGTACTCGTCCTCAATCCTCAACCCTCAATACTCATTCCTCCCATCTTCAATCATCAATACTGAATCTTCAATCCTCAATCCTCAATCCTCAATCCTCAATCCTCAATCCTCAATATTCAACACAAAACCCTCAACCATCAATCCTCAATACTCAACCATCAATCCTCACTTCTCAATACTCAATAGAATATCCTGAATTCTCATGGTTCAATACTCAATCCACAATATCCAATAATCAAATCTCAATACTCTAACATCAATTCTCAACACTCAATCCTCAACACTCAGTCCTCTCTCTTCAATCCTCCATCCTCAATACTCAATCCTCAATCCCCAATCCTCAATCCTCAATCCTCAGTCCTCAAACCTCAATCCTGAATCCTCAATCGTCAATCTTCAATCCTCAATACTCAATCTTCAATCCTCAATCCTCATTCTTCAATCCTCATTACCCAATCCTCAATCTTCAATCCTCAATCCTCAATCCTCAATCCTCAATCCTCAATCTTCAATCCTCAATACTCATTCTTCAATCCTCAATCCTCAATCGTCAATCTCCAATCCTGAATACTCATTCTTCAATCCTCAATCCTCAATCCTCAATTCTCAACCCTCAATCCTCAGTCCTCAGTCCTCAAACCTCAATCGTCAAACCTCAGCCCTCATCCTCAATCCTCAATCCTCAATCCTCAATCCTCAACCTTCAATCCTCAGTACTCAATTTCAAACCTCAATCCTCAGTCCTCAAACCTCAATTCTGAATCCTCAATCCTGCATCCTCAATCTTCAGCCCTCAGTCCTCAACAATCAGTTGCCAATACTCAATTCCCAATAGAATATCCTCAATTCACTGTTTTGAATACTCAATACTCAATCTGCAATCTTCAAATCTCTATCCACAAACATCAATTCTCGTCACTCAACCCTGAACGCTCAGTCCTCAATGTTCAATCCTCAATCTTCAATTCTCAATCTTCAAACCTCAATACTGAATCTTCAATCCTCAATCCCCAATCCTCAATCCTCAATCGTCAATCCTCAATCCTCAGTAATCAATCCTCAATCTTCAATACTCAATCGTCAATCCTCAGTCCTCAATCTTCAATCCTCAATCCTCGTTCCTCAAACCTCAATCCTCAAGCCTTAGTCCTCATCCTCAATTCTCAATTCTCAATCCTCAATCCTCAATCCTCAATCCTCAATCCTCAATCCTCAATCGTCAATCTTCAATCCTCAATACTCAATCTTCAGTCCTCAATCCCCAATCCTCAATCCTCAATGCTCATTCTTCAATCCTCAATACCCAATTCTCAATCTTCAATCCTCAATCCTCAATCCTGAATTCTCAATCCTCAATCCTCAATCCTCAGACCTCAAACAGCAATACTCAACCCTCAGTCCTCGTCCTCAATCCACAACCATCAATCCTCAATCCTCAATCTTCAATCATCAATATTCAATCTTCAGTCCTCAATCCTCAATCCTCAATCCTCATTCCTCAATCCTCAATACTCAATCCTCAATCCTCAATCTTCAATCCTCAATACTCAATCTTCAATCCTAAATCCTCAATCCTCATTCTTCAATCCTCAATACCCAATCCCCAATCTTCTATCCTTTAATCCTCAACACTCAATCCTCAATGTTCAATCCTCAATCCTCAATCCTCAATCCTCAATCCTCAATCCTCAATCCTCAATCGTCAATATTCAATTCTCAATACTCAATCTTCAATCCTCAATCCTCAATACTCAATACTAAATCCTCATTCTTCAATCCTCAATACCCAATCCTCAATCTTCAATTCTCAATCTTCAATCCTCAATCCTCAATCCTCAGTCCTCAAACCTCAATCCTGATTCCTCAACCCTGAATCCTCAATGTTCAGCCCTAAGTCCTCAAGAGTCAGTTGTCAATCCTCAATCCTCAATAGAATATCCTCAATTCACGGTTTTCAATACTCAATACTCAATCTGCAATCTTCAGACCTCTATCCACAAACATCAATTCTCATCACTCAACCCTCAATACTCAGTCCCCAATCCTCAATCTTTAATCCTCAATCCTCTAACCTCAACACTCAATCCTCAATGTTCAATCCGCAATACCCAACCCTCAGTGTTCAATCCTCAATCCTCAGTCCTCAATCCTCAATCCTCAATCCTCAATCCTCAATCCTCAATCCTCAATCGTCAATATTCAATCCTCAATCTTAATCTTCAATTCTCAGTACTCAATCTTCAATCCTCAATCCTCAATCCTCAATCTTCAATCCTCAATCCTCAATTGTCAGCCTTCAATCCTCAATACTCAATCTTCAATCCTCAACACTCAATCCTCAATCCTCAATACTCAATACTCATTCTTCAATCCTCAATACCCAATCCTCAATTTCCAATCCTCAATCCTCAATCTTCAATCCTCAATCCTCAATCCTCAATCCTCAATCCTCAATCCTCAGTCCTCAAACCACAATTCTGAATACTCAATCCTGAATCCTCAATCTTCAGCTCTCAGTCCTCAACAATTAGTTGTCAGTCCTCAATCCTCAATAGAATATCCTCAGTTCAGAGTCTTCAATACGCAATACTCAATCTGCAATCTTCAAACATCTATCCACAAACATCGATTCTCATCACTCAACAATCAACACTCAGTCCCCGATCCTCAATCTTCAACCCTCAATCCTCAACACTCAGTCCCCAATCCTCAGTCTTCAACCCTCAATACTCAATCTTCAATCCTCAATCCTCAATCATCGATCCTCAATCCTCAATCCTCAATCGTCAATCTCCATTCCTGAATACTCAATCTTCAATCTTCAATCCTCAATCCTCAATCCTCAATCCTCATTCTTCAATACTCAATAACCAATCCTGAATCTTCAATCCTCAATCCTCAATCCTGAATTCTCAATCCTCAATCCTCAGTCCTCAGTCCTCAAACCTCAATCCTCAACCCTCAGCCCTCATCCTCAATCCTCAATCCTCAATCTTCAGTACTCAATACTCAATCTTCAATCCTCATTCCTCAATCCTCAAACCTCAATCCCGAATCCTCAATCCTGAATCCTCAATCTTCAGCCCTCAGTCCTCAACAATCAGTTGTCAATCCCCAATCCTCAATAGAATATCCTCAATTCACAGTTTTCAGTACTCAATACTCAATCTGCAATCTTCAGATCTCTATCCACATACATCAATTCTCATCACTCAACCCTCAATACTCAGTCCCCAATCCTCAATCTTCAAACCTCAATACTCAATCCTCAATCATCAATATTCAATCTTCAATCCTCAATCGTCAATCCTCAATTCTCAATCCTCAATCCTCAAAGTTCAATCGTCAATACCCAATCCGCAATCTTCAATCCTCAATCCTCAATTCTCAATCCTCAATCCGCAGTCCTCAGTCCTCAAACCTCAATCCTAAACCCTCAGCCCTCATCGTCAATCCTCAATCCTCAATCCTCAATCCTCAATCTTCAATCCTCAATACTCAATCTTCAATCCTCAATCCTCAATTCTCAATCCTCAATACTCAATCCTCAATCGTCAATCCTCAATCTTCAATACTCAATACTCAATCTTCAATCCTCAGTCCTCAATCCTCAATCCTCAATCCTCATTCTTCAATCATCAATACCCAATCCTCAATCTTCAATCCTCAATCATCAATTATCAATTCTCAATCCTCAATCCTCAGTCCTCAGTCCTCAAAGCTCAATCCGCATCCCTCAGCCCTCATCGTCAATCCTCAATCCTCAATCCTAAATCCTCAACCTTCAATCCTCAATACTCAATCTTCAATCCTCAATCCTCAACCCTCAATCCTCAATCCTCAGTCCTCAATCCTCTATAATGAATCCTCAATACTGAATCCTCAATCTTCGGCCCCCAGTCCTCAACAATCAGTTGTCAATCCTCAATCCTCAATAGAATATCCTCAGTTCAGAGATTTCAATACGCAATACTCAATCTGCAATCTTCAAATCTCTATCCACCAACATCAATTCTCATCACTCAACCCTCAACACTCAGTCCCCAATTCTCAATCTTCAATCCTCAATCCTCAATCCTCCATCCTCATTCTTCAATCCTCAATACCCAATCCTCAATCTTCAATCCTCAATCCTCAATGTTCAATCCGCGATACCCAATCGTCGATGTTCAATCCTCAATCCTCAATCCTCAATCCTCAATCCTCAATCCTCAATCCTCAATCCTCAGTCCTCAGTCCTCAAACCTCCATCCTCAACCCTCAGCCCTCATCGTCAATCCTCAATCCTCAATCCTCAATCCTCAATCTTCAATCCTCAATACTCAATCTTCAATCCTCTATCCTCAATTCTCAATCCTCAATCCTCAATCCTCAATCCTCAATCCTCAATCCTCAGTCCTCAAACATCTATCCTGAATCCTCAATCCTGAATCCTCAATCTTCAGACCTCAGACCTCAACAATCAGTTGTCAATCCTCAATCCTCAATAGAATATCCTCAGTTCAGACGATTTCAATATGCAATACTCAATCTGCAATCTTCAAATCTCTATCCACCAACATCAATTCTCATCACTCAACGCTCAACACTCAGTCCCCAATCCTCAATCTTCAATCCTCAATCCTCAATCCTCCATTCTCATCCTTCAATCCTCAATACCCAATCCTCAATCTTCAATCCTCAATCCTAAATCCTCAATTCTCAATCCTCAATCCTCAGTCCTCAGTCCTCAAAACTCAATCCTCAACCCACAGCCCTCATCGTCAATCCTCAATTCTCAATCCTCAATCCTCAACCTTCAATCCTCAATACTCAATCCTCAATCCTCAATCCTCAAACCTCAATCCAAAATCTTCATTCCTCAATCTTCAATCCTCAATCCTCAATCCAGATTCCTCAATCCTCAATACCCAATCCTCAATCTTCAATCCGCAATCATCAATCCTAAATTCTCAATCCTCAATCCTCAGTCCTCAGTCCTCAAACCTCAATCCTCAACCCCCAGACCTCATCGTCAATCCTCAATCCTCAATCCTCGATCCTCAATCTTCAATCCTCTATACTCAATCTTCAATCCTCAATCCTCAATTCTCAATCCTCAATCCTCAGTCCTCAGTCCTCAAACCTCAATCTTCAACCCTCAGCCCTCATCCTCAATCCTCAATCCTCAATCCTCAATCCTCAATCCTCAATCCTCAATCCTCAGTCCTCAATCCTCAATACTCAATCCTCAATGTTCAATCCGCGATACCCAATCCTCGATGTTCAATCCTCAATCCTCAATCCTCAATCCTCAATCCTCAATCCTCAGTCCTCATTCTTCAATCCTCAATACCCAATCCTCAATCTTTAATCCTCAAACCTCAATCCTCAATTCTCAATCCTCAATCCTCAAACTTCAATCCTCATTCTTCAATCCTCAATACCCAATCCTCAATCTTCAATCCTCAATCCTAAGTCCTCAATTCTCAATCCTCAATCCTCAGTCCTCAGTCCTCAAAACTGAATCCTCTACCCTCAGCCCTCATCGTCAATTCTCAATCCTCAATCCTCAATCCTTAATCCTCAATCTTCAATCCTCAATACTCAATCTTCAATCCTCTATCCTCAATTCTCAATCCTCAATCCTCAATCCTCAATCGTCAATCCTCAGTCCTCAAACCTCTATCCCGAATCCTCAATCCTGAATCCTCAATCTTCAGACCTCAGACCTCAACAATCAGTTGTCAATCCTCAATCCTCAATAGAAAATCATCAGTTCACAGTTTTCAATACTCAATACTCAATCTGCAATCTTCAAATCTCTATCCACAAACATCAATTCTCTTCACTCAACCCTCAACACTCAGTCCCCAATCCTCAATTCTCAATCCTCAATCCTCAATCCTCAATCTTCAATCCTCATTCTTCAATCCTCAATACCCAATCCTCAATCCTCAATCCTCAATCCTCAATCCTAAATCCTCAATTCTCAATCCTCAATCCTCAGTCCTCAGTCCTCAAAACTCAATCCTCAACCCTCCGCCCTCATCGTCAATCCTCAATCCTCAATCCTCAATCCTCAATCTTCAATACTCAATACTCAATCTTCAATCCTCAATCCTCAATTCTCAATCCTCAATCCTCAATCCTCAATCCTCAATCCTCAGTCCTCAAACCTCTATCCTCAATCCTCAATTCTGAATCCTCAATCTTCAATCCTCAATCCTCAATGTTCAATACGCGATACCCAATCCTCGATGTTCAATCCTGAATCCTCAATCCTCAATCCTCAATCCACAACCCTCAACCCTCAATCCTCAATCTTCAATCATCAATATACAAAATTCAGTCCTCAATACCCAATCCTCAATCCTCAATGTTCAATCCGCGATACCCAATCCTCAATGTTCAATCCTCAATCCTCAATCCTCAATCCTCAGTCCTCAATCCTCAATCCTCAACCCTCAAGCCTCAATACTCAATCCTCAATCCTCAGTCCTCAAACCTCAATCCTCAATCCTCAATCCTCAACCGTCAGTCTTCAATCCTCAATATTCAATCTTCAATCCACAATCCTCAACCCTCAATCCTCAATCCTCATTCTTCAATCCTCAGTACCCAATCCTCAATCTTCAATCCTCTATCCTCAATCCTCAATCCTCGATCCTCAATCCTCAATCCTCAATCCTCATTCTTTAATCCTCAATACCCAATCCTCAATCTTCATCCTCAATCCACAATCCTCAACTCTCAATTCTCAATCCTCAGTCCTCAGACCTCAAACCTCAATCCTCAACCCTCAGCCCTCATCGTCAATCCTCAATCCTCAATCCTCAATCCTCAATCTTCAATCCTCAATACTCAATCTTCAATCCTCAATCCTCAACTCTCAATCCGCAATACTCAATCCTCAATCCTCAATCTTCAATCCTCAATACTCAATCTTCAATCCTCAGTCCTCAATCCTCAATCCTCAATCCTCAATCCTCAATCGTCAGTCCTCAAACCTCAATCCTGAATCCTCAACACTGAATCCTCAATCTTCAGCCCTAAGTCCTCAACAATCAGTTGTCAATCCTCAATCCTCAATAGAATATCCTCAATTCACAGTTTTCAATACTCAATACTAAATCTGCAATCTTCGGACCTCTATCCACAAACATCAATTCTCATCACTCAACCCTCAATACTCAGTCCCCAATCCTCAATCTTCAATCCTCAATCCTCAATCTTCAATCCTCAATCTTAATCATCAATGCTCAGTACTCAATCTTCAATCCTCAATCCTCAATACTCAATCCTCAATCCCCAATCTTCAATCCTCAATACTCAATCTTCAATCCTCAATCCTCAATCCTCAATCATCAATCCTCAATCCTCAATCCTCAATCCTCAATCGTCAATACCCAATCCTCAATCTTCAATCCTCAACCCTCAAACCTCAATCCTCAACCGTCAGTACTCGTCCTCAATCCTCAACCCTCAATACTCATTCCTCCCATCTTCAATCATCAATACTGAATCTTCAATCCTCAATCCTCAATCCTCAATCCTCAATCCTCAATCCTCAATATTCAACACAAAACCCTCAACCATCAATCCTCAATACTCAACCATCAATCCTCACTTCTCAATACTCAATAGAATATCCTGAATTCTCATGGTTCAATACTCAATCCACAATATCCAATAATCAAATCTCAATACTCTAACATCAATTCTCAACACTCAATCCTCAACACTCAGTCCTCTCTCTTCAATCCTCCATCCTCAATACTCAATCCTCAATCCCCAATCCTCAATCCTCAATCCTCAGTCCTCAAACCTCAATCCTGAATCCTCAATCGTCAATCTTCAATCCTCAATACTCAATCTTCAATCCTCAATCCTCAATACTCAATACTCAATCCTCATTCTTCAATCATCAATACCCAATCCCCAATCTTCAATCTGCAATCCTCAATTCTCTATCCTCAATCCTCAGTCCTCAGACCTCAAACATCAATACTCAACCGTCAGTCCTCGTCCTCAATCCACAACCCCCACTACTCAATCCTCAATCTTCAATTCTCAATCCTCAATCCTCAATCCTCAATCCTCGGTCCTCAAACCACAATCCTGAATCCTCAGTCCTGAATCCTCAACCTTCAGCCCTCAGTCCTAAACAATCAGTTGTCAATCCTCAATCCTCAAGAGAATATCATCAATTCACAGTTTTCAATACTCAATACTCAATCTGCGATCTTCAAATCTCTATCCACAAACATCAATTCTCATCACTCAACCCTCAACACTCAGTCTTCAATCCTCAATCCACAATCCTCAATCCTCATTCTTCAATCCTCATTACCCAATCCTCAATCTTCAATCCTCAATCCTCAATCCTCAATTCTCAATCCTCAATCCTCAATCCTCAGACCTCAAACAGCAATACTCAACCCTCAGTCCTCGTCCTCAATCCACAACCATCAATCCTCAATCCTCAATCTTCAATCATCAATATTAAATCTTCAATCCTCAATCCTCAATCCTCAATACTCAATCCTCAATCCTCAATGTTCTCTCCTCAATACACAATCCTCAATCTTCAATCCTCAATCCTCAATCCTCAATCCTCAATCCTCAATCCTCAATCCTCAATCCTCAATCCTCAGTCCTCAAACCTCAATCCTGAATCCACAATTCTGAACCCTCAATCTTCTGCCTTCAGTCCTCAACAATCAGTTGTCAATCCTCAATCCTCAATAGAATACCATCAATTCACAGTTTTCAATACTCAATACTCAATCTGCAATCTTCAAATCTCTATCCACACACATCAATTCTCCTCACTCAACCCTCAAAACTCAGTCCTCAATCTTCAATCCTCAATCATCAATCCTCAATCTTCAATCCTCAATACTCAATCTTCAATCCTCAATCCTCAATACTCAATCCTCAATGCTCAACCCTCAATCGTCAATCCTCAATCCCCAATCCTCAATCCTCAATCCTCGTTCTTCAATCCTCAATACCCAATCCTCAATACCCAATCTCCAATCCTCAATCCTCAATCCTCAATCCTCAATCCTCAGACCTCAAACATCAATACTCAACCCTCAGTCCTCGTCCTCAATCCACAACCCTCAATCCTCAATCCTCAATCTTCAATCATCAATATTCAATCTTCAATCCTCAATCCTCAATCCTCAATACTCAATCCTCAATCCTCAATGTTCTATCCTCAATACGCAATCCTCAATCTTCAATCGTCAATCCTCAATCCTCAATCCTCAATCCTCAATCCTCAATCCTCAATCTTAATCTTCAATCCTCAGTACTCAATCTTCAATCCTCAATCCTCAATCCTCAATCCTCAATCCTCAATCTTCAATCCTCAATACTCAATCTTCAATCCTCAATCCTCAATCCTCAATCCTCAATCCTGAATCCTCAATCCTCATTCTTCAATCCTCATTACCGAATCCTCAATCTTCAATCCTCAATCCTCAATCCTCAATTCTCAATCCTCAATCCTGAATCCTCAGACTTCAAACATCAATACTCAACCCTCAGTCCTCGTCCTCAATCCTCAATATTCAGTCATTAATATTCAACCTTCAATCCTCAATCCTCAATCCTCTATCCTCGGACCTCAAACCTCAATCCTGATTCCTCAACCCTGAATCCTCAATGTTCAGCCCTAAGTCCTCAACAGTCACTTCTCAATCCTCAATCCTCAATAGAATATCCTCAATTCACGGTTTTCAATACTCAATACTCAATCTGCAATCTTCAGACCTCTATCCACAAACATCAATTCTCATCACTCAATCCTCAATACTCAGTCCCCAATCCTCAATCTTCAATCCTCAATCCTCTATCCTCAACAGTCAATCCTAAATGTTCAATCCTCAGTACCCAACCCTCAGTCTTCAATCCTCAATCCTCAATCCTCAATCCTCAATCCTCAATCCTCAATCCTCAATCCTCAATCCTCAATCCTCAATCCTCAATCCTCAATCCTCAATCGTCAATATTCAATTCTCAATACTCAATCTTCAATCCTCAATCCTCAATACTCAATACTAAATCCACATTCTTCAATCCTCAATACCCAATCCTCAATCTTCAGTCCTGAATCCTCAATCCTCAATTCTCAATCCTCAATCCTCAATCCTCAGACCGCAAACAGCAATACTCAACCCTCAGTCCTCGTCCTCAATCCACAACCATCAATCCTCAATCCTCAATCTTCAGTCATCAATATTCAATCTTCAGTCCTCAATCCTCAATCCTCAATCCTCAATCCTCAATCTTCAATCATCAATATTCAATCTTCAATCCTCAATCCTCAATCCTCAATACTCAATCCTCAATCCTCAATGTTCTATCCTCAATACGCAATCCTCAATCTTCAATCGTCAATCCTCAATCCTCAATCCTCAATCCTCAATCCTCAATCTTAATCTTCAAACCTCAGTACTCAATCTTCAATCCTCAATCCTCAATCCTCAATCCTCAATCCTCAATCTTCAATCCTCAATACTCAATCTTCAATCCTCAATCCTCAATCCTCAATCCTCAATCCTCAATCCTCAATCCTCAATCCTCAATCCTCATTCTTCAATCCTCATTACCGAATCCTCAATCTTCAATCCTCAATCCTCAATCCTCAATTCTCAATCCTCAATCGTCAATACCCAATCCTCAATCTTCAATCCTCATCCCTCAAACCTCAATCCTCAACCGTCAGTACTCGTCCTCAATCCTCAAGCCTCAATACTCATTCCTCCCATCTTCAATCATCAATACTGAATCTTCAATCCTCAATCCTCAATCCTCAATCCTCAATCCTCAATCCTCAATATTCAACACAAAACCCTCAACCATCAATCCTCAATACTCAACCATCAATCCTCACTTCTCAATACTCAATAGAATATCCTGAATTCTCATGGTGCAATACTCAATCCACAATATCCAATAATCAAATCTCAATACTCTAACATCAATTCTCAACACTCAATCCTCAACACTCAGTCCTCTCTCTTCAATCCTCCATCCTCAATACTCAATCCTCAATCCCCAATCCTCAATCCTCAATCCTCAGTCCTCAAACCTCAATCCTGAATCCTCAATCGTCAATCTTCAATCCTCAATACTCAATCTTCAATCCTCAATCCTCAATACTCAATACGCAATCCTCATTCTTCAATCATCAATACCCAATCCCCAATCTTCAATCCGCAATCCTCAATTCTCTATCCTTAATCCTCAGTCCTCAGACCTCAAACGTCAATACTCAACCGTCAGTCCTCGTCCTCAATCCACAACCACCACTACTCAATCCTCAATCTTCAATTCTCAATCCTCAATCCTCAATCCTCAATCCTCGGTCCTCAAACCACAATCCTGAATCCTCAATCCTGAATCCTCAACCTTCAGCCCTCAGTCCTAAACAATCAGTTGTCAATCCTCAATCCTCAAGAGAATATCACCAATTCACAGTTTTCAATACTCAATACTCAATCTGAGATCTTCAAATCTCTATCCACAAACATCAATTCTCATCACTCAACCCTCAACACTCAGTCTTCAATCCTCAATCCACAATCCTCAATCCTCATTCTTCAATCCTCATTACCCAATCCTCAATCTTCAATCCTCAATCCTCAATCCTCAATCCTCAATCCTCAATCTTCAATCCTCAATACTCATTCTTCAATCCTCAATCCTCAATCGTCAATCTCCAATCCTGAATACTCATTCTTCAATCCTCAATCCTCAATCCTCAATTCTCAACCCTCAATCCTCAGTCCTCAGTCCTCAAACCTCAATCGTCAAACCTCAGCCCTCATCCTCAATCCTCAATCCTCAATCCTCAATCCTCAATCTTCAATCCTCAGTACTCAATTTCAAACCTCAATCCTCAGTCCTCAAACCTCAATTCTGAATCCTCAGTCCTGCATCCTCAATCTTCAGCCCTCAGTCCTCAACAATCAGTTGCCAATACTCAATTCCCAATAGAATATCCTCAATTCACTGTTTTGAATACTGAATACTCAATCTGCAATCTTCAAATCTCTATCCACAAACATCAATTCTCGTCACTCAACCCTGAACGCTCAGTCCTCAATGTTCAATCCTCAATCTTCAATTCTCAATCTTCAAACCTCAATACTGAATCTTCAATCCTCAATCCCCAATCCTCAATCCTCAATCGTCAATCCTCAATCCTCAGTAATCAATCCTCAATCTTCAATACTCAATCGTCAATCCTCAGTCCTCAATCTTCAATCCTCAATCCTCGTTCCTCAAACCTCAATCCTCAAGCCTTAGTCCTCATCCTCAATTCTCAATTCTCAATCCTCAATCCTCAATCCTCAATCCTCAATCCTCAATCCTCAATCGTCAATCTTCAATCCTCAATACTCAATCTTCAGTCCTCAATCCCCAATCCTCAATCCTCAATGCTCATTCTTCAATCCTCAATACCCAATTCTCAATCTTCAATCCTCAATCCTCAATCCTGAATTCTCAATCCTCAATCCTCAATCCTCAGACCTCAAACAGCAATACTCAACCCTCAGTCCTCGTCCTCAATCCACAACCATCAATCCTCAATCCTCAATCTTCAATCATCAATATTCAATCTTCAGTCCTCAATCCTCAATCCTCAATCCTCATTCCTCAATCCTCAATACTCAATACTCAATCCTCAATCTTCAATCCTCAATACTCAATCTTCAATCCTAAATCCTCAATCCTCATTCTTCAATCCTCAATACCCAATCCCCAATCTTCTATCCTTTAATCCTCAACACTCAATCCTCAATGTTCAATCCTCAATCCTCAATCCTCAATCCTCAATCCTCAATCCTGAATCCTCAATCGTCAATATTCAATTCTCAATACTCAATCTTCAATCCTCAATCCTCAATACTCAATACTAAATCCTCATTCTTCAATCCTCAATACCCAATCCTCAATCTTCAATTCTCAATCTTCAATCCTCAATCCTCAATCCTCAGTCCTCAAACCTCAATCCTGATTCCTCAACCCTGAATCCTCAATGTTCAGCCCTAAGTCCTCAAGAGTCAGTTGTCAATCCTCAATCCTCAATAGAATATCCTCAATTCACGGTTTTCAATACTCAATACTCAATCTGCAATCTTCAGACCTCTATCCACAAACATCAATTCTCATCACTCAACCCTCAATACTCAGTCCCCAATCCTCAATCTTTAATCCTCAATCCTCTAACCTCAACACTCAATCCTCAATGTTCAATCCGCAATACCCAACCCTCAGTGTTCAATCCTCAATCCTCAGTCCTCAATCCTCAATCCTCAATCCTCAATCCTCAATCCTCAATCCTCAATCGTCAATATTCAATCCTCAATCTTAATCTTCAATTCTCAGTACTCAATCTTCAATCCTCAATCCTCAATCCTCAATCTTCAATCCTCAATCCTCAATCTTCAATCCTCAATACTCAATCTTCAATCCTCAATCCTCAATCCTCAATCCTCAATCCTCAATCCTCAATCCTCATTCTTCAATCCTCATTACCGAATCCTCAATCTTCAATCCTCAATCCTCAATCCTCAATTCTCAATCCTCAATCCTGAATCCTCAGACTTCAAACATCAATACTCAACCCTCAGTCCTCGTCCTCAATCCTCAATATTCAGTCATTAATATTCAACCTTCAATCCTCAATCCTCAATCCTCTATCCTCAACACTTAATCCTCAATGTTCAATCCTCAATACCCAATCCTCAGTCTTCAATCCTCAATCCTCAATCCTCAATCCTCAATCCTCAATCCTCAGTTCTCAAACCTCAATCCTGATTCCTCAACCCTGAATCCTCAATGTTCAGCCCTAAGTCCTCAACAGTC
The DNA here is from genome assembly GCF_051401765.1 of Calliopsis andreniformis. NCBI lineage: Eukaryota > Metazoa > Arthropoda > Insecta > Hymenoptera > Andrenidae > Calliopsis > Calliopsis andreniformis. The sequence goes on from NW_027480813.1 coordinate 95,594, forward strand.
AGTTCTCAATCCTCAATCCTCAATAGAATATCCTCAATTCACGGTTTTCAATACTCAACACTCAATCTGCAATCTTCAGACCTCCATCCACAAACATCAATTCTCATCACTCAACCCTCAATACTCAGTCCCCAATCCTCAATCTTCAATCCTCAGTCCTCTATCCTCAACACTCAATCCTCAATGTTCAATCCTCAATCCTCATTCTTCAATCCTCAACACCCAATCCTCAATCTTCAATCCTCAATCCTCGATCCTCAATTCTCAATCCTCAATCCTCAATCCTCAGACCTCAAACATCAACACTCCACCCTCAGTCCTCGTCCTCAATCCACAACCCTCAATCCTCGATCCTCAATCTTGAATCCTCAATCCTCAATCCTCAATCCTCAATCCTTAATCCTCAATCCTCGGTCCTCAATCCTCAATCGTCAATCTCCAATCCTGAATACTCAACCTTCAATCCTCAATCCTCAATCCTCAATCCTCAATCCTCAATCCTCATTCTTCATTCCTCAATACCCAATCCTCAATCTTCAATCCTCAATCCTCAATCCTCAATTCTCAACCCTCAACCCTCAGTCCTCAGACCTCAAACATCAATCCTCAAACCTCAGCCCTTGTCATCAATCCTCAATCCTCAATCCTCAATCTTCAATCTTCAATCCTCAATACTCAATATTCAATCCTCAATCCTCAGACCTCACACTCAATTCTGAATTCTCAATCCTCAATCCTCAATCCTCAATCTTCAATCCTCAATAATCAATCTCCAATCCTAGATCCTCAATACCCAATACTCAATCCTTAATCCTCAATATTCAATCCTCAATCCCCAGTACTCAATCTTCAATCCTCAATGCTCAATCCTCAATCCCCAAACCTCAGTCCTCAATCCTCAATCCTCAATCCTCAAACCTCAACCCTCAACCGTCAGTCCTCGTCCTGAATCCTCAACCCTCAATCCTCAATCCTCAATCTTCAATCATCAATACTCAATATTCAATCCTCAATCCTCAATCCTCAGTCCTCAATCCTCAATCCTCAATCCTCAATCCTCAATCATCAACCCTCAATCCTCATTCTACAATCCTCAATAACCAATCCGCAATCTTCAATCCTCAATCCTCAATCCTCAATTCCCAATCCTCAATCCTCATTCCTCAGTCCTCAAACCTCAATCCTCAACCCTCAGCCCTCATCCTCAATCCTCAATCCTCATTCTTCAATATTCAATACCCAATCCTCAATCTTCAATCCTCAATCCTCAATCCTCAATCCTCAATCCTCAATCCTCAATCCTCAATCCTCAATCCTCAATCCTGAATCCTCAATCCTCAGTCCCAAATACTCAATCTTCAATACTCAATCCTCAATCCTCAATCTTCAATCCTCAATACTCAATCTTCAATCCTCAATCCTCATTCCTCAGTTCTCAATCCTCAATATTCAATCCTCAATCCCCAGTACTCAATCTTCAATCCTCAATGCTCAATCCTCAATCCCCAATCCTCAGTCCTCAATCCTCAATCCTCAATCCTCAAACCTCAACCCTCAACCGTCAGTCCTCGTCCTGAATCCTCAACCCTCAATCCTCAATCCTCATTCTACAATCCCCAATACCCAATGCTCAGTCCTCAATCCTCAATCCTCAATCCTCAATTGTCAGCCTTCAATCCTCAATACTCAATCTTCAATCCTCAACACTCAATCCTCAATCCTCAATACTCAATACTCATTCTTCAATCCTCAATACCCAATCCTCAATTTCCAATCCTCAATCCTCAATCTTCAATCCTCAATCCTCAATCCTCAATCCTCAATCCTCAATCCTCAGTCCTCAAACCACAATTCTGAATACTCAATCCTGAATCCTCAATCTTCAGCTCTCAGTCCTCAACAATTAGTTGTCAGTCCTCAATCCTCAATAGAATATCCTCAGTTCAGAGTCTTCAATACGCAATACTCAATCTGCAATCTTCAAACATCTATCCACAAACATCGATTCTCATCACTCAACAATCAACACTCAGTCCCCGATCCTCAATCTTCAACCCTCAATCCTCAACACTCAGTCCCCAATCCTCAGTCTTCAACCCTCAATACTCAATCTTCAATCCTCAATCCTCAATCATCGATCCTCAATCCTCAATCCTCAATCGTCAATCTCCATTCCTGAATACTCAATCTTCAATCTTCAATCCTCAATCCTCAATCCTCAATCCTCATTCTTCAATACTCAATAACCAATCCTGAATCTTCAATCCTCAATCCTCAATCCTGAATTCTCAATCCTCAATCCTCAGTCCTCAGTCCTCAAACCTCAATCTTCAACCCTCAGCCCTCATCCTCAATCCTCAATCCTCAATCCTCAATCCTCAATCCTCAATCCTCAATCCTCAGTCCTCAATCCTCAATACTCAATCCTCAATGTTCAATCCGCGATACCCAATCCTCGATGTTCAATCCTCAATCCTCAATCCTCAATCCTCAATCCTCAATCCTCAGTCCTCATTCTTCAATCCTCAATACCCAATCCTCAATCTTTAATCCTCAAACCTCAATCCTCAATTCTCAATCCTCAATCCTCAAACTTCAATCCTCATTCTTCAATCCTCAATACCCAATCCTCAATCTTCAATCCTCAATCCTAAGTCCTCAATTCTCAATCCTCAATCCTCAGTCCTCAGTCCTCAAAACTGAATCCTCTACCCTCAGCCCTCATCGTCAATTCTCAATCCTCAATCCTCAATCCTTAATCCTCAATCTTCAATCCTCAATACTCAATCTTCAATCCTCTATCCTCAATTCTCAATCCTCAATCCTCAATCCTCAATCGTCAATCCTCAGTCCTCAAACCTCTATCCCGAATCCTCAATCCTGAATCCTCAATCTTCAGACCTCAGACCTCAACAATCAGTTGTCAATCCTCAATCCTCAATAGAAAATCATCAGTTCACAGTTTTCAATACTCAATACTCAATCTGCAATCTTCAAATCTCTATCCACAAACATCAATTCTCTTCACTCAACCCTCAACACTCAGTCCACAATCCTCAATTCTCAATCCTCAATCCTCAATCCTCAATCTTCAATCCTCATTCTGCAATCCTCAATACCCAATCCTCAATCCTCAATCCTCAATCCTCAATCCTAAATCCTCAATTCTCAATCCTCAATCCTCAGTCCTCAGTCCTCAAAACTCAATCCTCAACCCTCCGCCCTCATCGTCAATCCTCAATCCTCAATCCTCAATCCTCAATCTTCAATACTCAATACTCAATCTTCAATCCTCAATCCTCAATTCTCAATCCTCAATCCTCAATCCTCAATCCTCAATCCTCAGTCCTCAAACCTCTATCCTCAATCCTCAATTCTGAATCCTCAATCTTCAATCCTCAATCCTCAATGTTCAATACGCGATACCCAATCCTCGATGTTCAATCCTGAATCCTCAATCCTCAATCCTCAATCCACAACCCTCAACCCTCAATCCTCAATCTTCAATCATCAATATACAAAATTCAGTCCTCAATACCCAATCCTCAATCCTCAATGTTCAATCCGCGATACCCAATCCTCAATGTTCAATCCTCAATCCTCAATCCTCAATCCTCAGTCCTCAATCCTCAATCCTCAACCCTCAAGCCTCAATACTCAATCCTCAATCCTCAGTCCTCAAACCTCAATCCTCAATCCTCAATCCTCAACCGTCAGTCTTCAATCCTCAATATTCAATCTTCAATCCACAATCCTCAACCCTCAATCCTCAATCCTCATTCTTCAATCCTCAGTACCCAATCCTCAATCTTCAATCCTCTATCCTCAATCCTCAATCCTCGATCCTCAATCCTCAATCCTCAATCCTCATTCTTTAATCCTCAATACCCAATCCTCAATCTTCATCCTCAATCCACAATCCTCAACTCTCAATTCTCAATCCTCAGTCCTCAGACCTCAAACCTCAATCCTCAACCCTCAGCCCTCATCGTCAATCCTCAATCCTCAATCCTCAATCCTCAATCTTCAATCCTCAATACTCAATCTTCAATCCTCAATCCTCAACTCTCAATCCGCAATACTCAATCCTCAATCCTCAATCTTCAATCCTCAATACTCAATCTTCAATCCTCAGTCCTCAATCCTCAATCCTCAATCCTCATTCTTCAATCATCAATACCCAATCCTCAATCTTCAATCCTCAATCCTCGATCCTCAATTCTCAATATACAACCCTCAATCCTCAGACCTCAAACATCAATACGCAACCCTCAGTCCTCGTCCTCAATCCACAACCCTCTATCCTCAATCCTCAATCTTCAATCATCAATGTACAATCTTCAGTCCTCAATCCTCAATCCTCAATCCTCAACCTTCAATCCTCAGTGCTCAATCCTCAATCCTCAATCCTCAAACCTCAATCCAAAATCTTCATTCCTCAATCTTCAATCCTCAATCCTCAATCCTGATTCTTCAATCCTCAATACCCAATCCTCAATCTTCAATCCTCAATGCTCAATCCTCAATTCTCAATCCTCAATCCTCAGTCCTCAGTCCTCAATACACAATCTTCAATCCTCAATCCTCAATACTCAATCCTCAATCCTCAATCCTCAATCCTCAATTGTCAGTCTTCAATCCTCAATACCCAATACTCAATCTTCATTCCTCAGACCCCAATCCTCAATTCTCAATCCTCAATCCTCAATCCTCAATCTTCAATCCTCAATACTCAATCTTCAATCCTCAATACTCAATCTTCAATACTCAATCCTCAGTCCTCAATCCTCAATCCTCAGTCGTCTGCCTTCAATCCTCAATACTCAATCTTCAATCCTCAATCCTCAGTCCACAAACCTCAATTCTGAATCCTCAATCCTGAATCCTCAATCTTCGGCCCTCAGTCCTCAACAATCGGCTGTCAATCCTCAATCCTCGTTAGAATATCCTCAGTTCAGTGTTTTCAATACGCAATACCCAATCTGCAATCTTCAAATCTCTATCCACCAACATCAATTCCCATCACTCAACCCTCAACACTCAGTCCCCAATCCTCAATCTTCAAACCTCAATCCTCAATCCTCAATCCTCAATCCTCAATCTTCAATCCTCAATACTCAATACTCAATACTCAATCCTCAATCGTCAATCCTCAATCCCCAATCCTCAATCTTCAAACCTCAATCCTCAATCCTCAATCCTCAATCCTCAATCTTCAATTCTCAATACTCAATCTTCAATCCTCAATCCTCAATCCTCAATCCCCAATCCTCAATCCTCAATCCTCAATCTTCAATCCTCAATACTCAATCTTCAATCCTCAATCCTCAATCCTCAATCCTCAATCCTCAATCCCCAATCCTCAATCCTCAATCGTCAATCCTCAATCCTCAATACTCAATCTTCAATCCTCAATCCTCAACTCTCAACCCTCAATCCTCAGTCCTCAGTCCTCAAACCTCAATCGTCAAACCTCAGCCCTCATCCTCAATCCTCAATCCTCAATCCTCAATCCTCAATCTTCAATCCTCAGTACTCAATTTCAAACCTCAATCCTCAGTCCTCAAACCTCAATTCTGAATCCTCAATCCTGCATCCTCAATCTTCAGCCCTCAGTCCTCAACAATCAGTTGCCAATACTCAATTCCCAATAGAATATCCTCAATTCACTGTTTTGAATACTCAATACTCAATCTGCAATCTTCAAATCTCTATCCACAAACATCAATTCTCGTCACTCAACCCTGAACGCTCAGTCCTCAATGTTCAATCCTCAATCTTCAATTCTCAATCTTCAAACCTCAATACTGAATCTTCAATCCTCAATCCCCAATCCTCAATCCTCAATCGTCAATCCTCAATCCTCTGTAATCAATCCTCAATCTTCAATACTCAATCGTCAATCCTCAGTCCTCAATCTTCAATCCTCAATCCTCGTTCCTCAAACCTCAATCCTCAAGCCTTAGTCCTCATCCTCAATTCTCAATTCTCAATCCTCAATCCTCAATCCTCAATCCTCAATCCTCAATCCTCAATCGTCAATCTTCAATCCTCAATACTCAATCTTCAGTCCTCAATCCCCAATCCTCAATCCTCAATGCTCATTCTTCAATCCTCAATACCCAATTCTCAATCTTCAATCCTCAATCCTCAATCCTGAATTCTCAATCCTCAATCCTCAATCCTCAGACCTCAAACAGCAATACTCAACCTTCAGTCCTCGTCCTCAATCCACAACCATCAATCCTCAATCCTCAATCTTCAATCATCAATATTCAATCTTCAGTCCTCAATCCTCAATCCTCAATCCTCATTCCTCAATCCTCAATACTCAATCCTCAATCCTCAATCTTCAATCCTCAATACTCAATCTTCAATCCTAAATCCTCAATCCTCATTCTTCAATCCTCAATACCCAATCCCCAATCTTCTATCCTCAATCCTCAACACTCAATCCTCAATGTTCAATCCTCAATACCCAATCCTCAGTCTTCAATCCTCAATCCTCAATCCTCAATCCTCAATCCTCAATCCTCAGTCCTCAAACCTCAATCCTGATTCCTCAACCCTGAATCCTCAATGTTCATCCCTAAGTCCTCAACAGTCAGTTCTCAATCCTCAATCCTCAATAGAATATCCTCAATTCACGGTTTTCAATACTCAATACTCAATCTGCAATCTTCAGACCTCTATCCACAAACATCAATTCTCATCACTCAATCCTCAATACTCAGTCCCCAATCCTCAATCTTCAATCCTCAATCCTCTATCCGCAACAGTCAATCCTCAATGTTCAATCCTCAATAGCCAACCCTCAGTCTTCAATCCTCAATCCTCAATCCTCAATCCTCAATCCTCAATCCTCAATCCTCAATCCTCAATCCTCAATCCTCAATCCTCAATCCTCAATCGTCAATATTCAATTCTCAATACTCAATCTTCAATCCTCAATCCTCAATACTCAATACTAAATCCTCATTCTTCAATCCTCAATACCCAATCCTCAATCTTCAATTCTCAATCTTCAATCCTCAATCCTCAAGCCTCAGTCCTCAAACCTCAATCCTGATTCCTCAACCCTGAATCCTCAATGTTCAGCCCTAAGTCCTCAAGAGTCAGTTGTCAATCCTCAATCCTCAATAGAATATCCTCAATTCACGGTTTTCAATACTCAATACTCAATCTGCAATCTTCAGACCTCTATCCACAAACATCAATTCTCATCACTCAACCCTCAATACTCAGTCCCCAATCCTCAATCTTTAATCCTCAATCCTCTAACCTCAACACTCAATCCTCAATGTTCAATCCGCAATACCCAACCCTCAGTCTTCAATCCTCAATCCTCAGTCCTCAATCCTCAATCCTCAATCCTCAATCCTCAATCCTCAATCCTCAATCGTCAATATTCAATCCTCAATCTTAATCTTCAATTCTCAGTACTCAATCTTCAATCCTCAATCCTCAATCCTCAATCTTCAATCCTCAATCCTCAATCTTCAATCCTCAATACTCAATCTTCAATCCTCAATCCTCAATCCTCAATCCTCAATCCTCAATCCTCAATCCTCATTCTTCAATCCTCATTACCGAATCCTCAATCTTCAATCCTCAATCCTCAATCCTCAATTCTCAATCCTCAATCCTGAATCCTCAGACTTCAAACATCAATACTCAACCCTCAGTCCTCGTCCTCAATCCTCAATATTCAGTCATTAATATTCAACCTTCAATCCTCAATCCTCAATCCTCTATCCTCAACACTTAATCCTCAATGTTCAATCCTCAATACCCAATCCTCAGTCTTCAATCCTCAATCCTCAATCCTCAATCCTCAATCCTCAATCCTCAGTTCTCAAACCTCAATCCTGATTCCTCAACCCTGAATCCTCAATGTTCAGCCCTAAGTCCTCAACAGTCAGTTCTCAATCCTCAATCCTCAATAGAATATCCTCAATTCACGGTTTTCAATACTCAACACTCAATCTGCAATCTTCAGACCTCCATCCACAAACATCAATTCTCATCACTCAACCCTCAATACTCAGTCCCCAATCCTCAATCTTCAATCCTCAATCCTCTATCCTCAACACTCAATCCTCAATGTTCAATCCTCAATCCTCATTCTTCAATCCTCAACACCCAATCCTCAATCTTCAATCCTCAATCCTCGATCCTCAATTCTCAATCCTCAATCCTCAATCCTCAGACCTCAAACATCAACACTCAACCCTCAGTCCTCGTCCTCAATCCACAACCCTCAATCCTCGATCCTCAATCTTGAATCCTCAATCCTCAGTCCTCAATCCTCAATCCTTAATCCTCAATCCTCTGTCCTCAATCCTCAATCGTCAATCTCCAATCCTGAATACTCAACCTTCAATCCTCAATCCTCAATCCTCAATCCTCAATCCTCAATCCTCATTCTTCATTCCTCAATACCCAATCCTCAATCTTCAATCCTCAATCCTCAATCCTCAATTCTCAACCCTCAACCCTCAGTCCTCAGACCTCAAACATCAATCCTCAAACCTCAGCCCTTGTCATCAATCCTCAATCCTCAATCCTCAATTTTCAATCTTCAATCCTCAATACTCAATATTCAATCCTCAATCCTCAGACCTCACACTCAAATCTGAATTCTCAATCCTCAATCCTCAATCCTCAATCTTCAATCCTCAATAATCAATCTCCAATCCTAGATCCTCAATACCCAATACTCAATCCTTAATCCTCAATATTCAATCCTCAATCCCCAGTACTCAATCTTCAATCCTCAATGCTCAATCCTCAATCCCCAAACCTCAGTCCTCAATCCTCAATCCTCAATCCTCAAACCTCAACCCTCAACCGTCAGTCCTCGTCCTGAATCCTCAACCCTCAATCCTCAATCCTCAATCTTCAATCATCAATACTCAATATTCAATCCTCAATCCTCAATCCTCAGTCCTCAATCCTCAATCCTCAATCCTCAATCCTCAATCATCAACCCTCAATCCTCATTCTACAATCCTCAATAACCAATCCGCAATCTTCAATCCTCAATCCTCAATCCTCAATTCCCAATCCTCAATCCTCATTCCTCAGTCCTCAAACCTCAATCCTCAACCCTCAGCCCTCATCCTCAATCCTCAATCCTCATTCTTCAATATTCAATACCCAATCCTCAATCTTCAATCCTCAATCCTCAATCCTCAATCCTCAATCCTCAATCCTCAATCCTCAATCCTCAATCCTGAATCCTCAATCCTCAGTCCCAAATACTCAATCTTCAATACTCAATCCTCAATCCTCAATCTTCAATCCTCAATACTCAATCTTCAATCCTCAATCCTCATTCCTCAGTTCTCAATCCTCAATATTCAATCCTCAATCCCCAGTACTCAATCTTCAATCCTCAATGCTCAATCCTCAATCCCCAATCCTCAGTCCTCAATCCTCAATCCTCAATCCTCAAACCTCAACCCTCAACCGTCAGTCCTCGTCCTGAATCCTCAACCCTCAATCCTCAATCCTCATTCTACAATCCCCAATACCCAATGCTCAGTCCTCAATCCTCAATCCTCAATCCTCAATTGTCAGCCTTCAATCCTCAATACTCAATCTTCAATCCTCAACACTCAATCCTCAATCCTCAATACTCAATACTCATTCTTCAATCCTCAATACCCAATCCTCAATTTCCAATCCTCAATCCTCAATCTTCAATCCTCAATCCTCAATCCTCAATCCTCAATCCTCAATCCTCAGTCCTCAAACCACAATTCTGAATACTCAATCCTGAATCCTCAATCTTCAGCTCTCAGTCCTCAACAATTAGTTGTCAGTCCTCAATCCTCAATAGAATATCCTCAGTTCAGAGTCTTCAATACGCAATACTCAATCTGCAATCTTCAAACATCTATCCACAAACATCGATTCTCATCACTCAACAATCAACACTCAGTCCCCGATCCTCAATCTTCAACCCTCAATCCTCAACACTCAGTCCCCAATCCTCAGTCTTCAACCCTCAATACTCAATCTTCAATCCTCAATCCTCAATCATCGATCCTCAATCCTCAATCCTCAATCGTCAATCTCCATTCCTGAATACGCAATCTTCAATCTTCAATCCTCAATCCTCAATCCTCAATCCTCATTCTTCAATACTCAATAACCAATCCTGAATCTTCAATCCTCAATCCTCAATCCTGAATTCTCAATCCTCAATCCTCAGTCCTCAGTCCTCAAACCTCAATCCTCAACCCTCAGCCCTCATCCTCAATCCTCAATCCTCAATCTTCAGTACTCAATACTCAATCTTCAATCCTCATTCCTCAATCCTCAAACCTCAATCCCGAATCCTCAATCCTGAATCCTCAATCTTCAGCCCTCAGTCCTCAACAATCAGTTGTCAATCCCCAATCCTCAATAGAATATCCTCAATTCACAGTTTTCAGTACTCAATACTCAATCTGCAATCTTCAGATCTCTATCCACATACATCAATTCTCATCACTCAACCCTCAATACTCAGTCCCCAATCCTCAATCTTCAAACCTCAATACTCAATCCTCAATCATCAATATTCAATCTTCAATCCTCAATCGTCAATCCTCAATTCTCAATCCTCAATCCTCAAAGTTCAATCGTCAATACCCAATCCGCAATCTTCAATCCTCAATCCTCAATTCTCAATCCTCAATCCGCAGTCCTCAGTCCTCAAACCTCAATCCTAAACCCTCAGCCCTCATCGTCAATCCTCAATCCTCAATCCTCAATCCTCAATCTTCAATCCTCAATACTCAATCTTCAATCCTCAATCCTCAATTCTCAATCCTCAATACTCAATCCTCAATCGTCAATCCTCAATCTTCAATACTCAATACTCAATCTTCAATCCTCAGTCCTCAATCCTCAATCCTCAATCCTCATTCTTCAATCATCAATACCCAATCCTCAATCTTCAATCCTCAATCATCAATTATCAATTCTCAATCCTCAATCCTCAGTCCTCAGTCCTCAAAGCTCAATCCGCATCCCTCAGCCCTCATCGTCAATCCTCAATCCTCAATCCTAAATCCTCAACCTTCAATCCTCAATACTCAATCTTCAATCCTCAATCCTCAACCCTCAATCCTCAATCCTCAGTCCTCAATCCTCTATAATGAATCCTCAATACTGAATCCTCAATCTTCGGCCCCCAGTCCTCAACAATCAGTTGTCAATCCTCAATCCTCAATAGAATATCCTCAGTTCAGAGATTTCAATACGCAATACTCAATCTGCAATCTTCAAATCTCTATCCACCAACATCAATTCTCATCACTCAACCCTCAACACTCAGTCCCCAATTCTCAATCTTCAATCCTCAATCCTCAATCCTCCATCCTCATTCTTCAATCCTCAATACCCAATCCTCAATCTTCAATCCTCAATCCTAAATCCTCAATTCTCAATCCTCAATCCTCAGTCCTCTGTCCTCAAAACTCAATCCTCAACCCTCAGCCCTCATCGTCAATCCTCAATTCTCAATCCTCAATCCTCAACCTTCAATCCTCAATACTCAATCCTCAATCTTCAATCCTCAAACCTCAATCCAAAATCTTCATTCCTCAATCTTCAATCCTCAATCCTCAATCCTGATTCTTCAATCCTCAATACCCAATCCTCAATCTTCAATCCTCAATCATCAATCCTCAATTCTCAATCCTCAATCCTCAGTCCTCAGTCCTCAAAGCTCAATCCTCAACCCTCAGCCCTCATCGTCAATCCTCAATCCTCAATCCTAAATCCTCAATCTTCAGTCCTCAATACTCAATCTTCAATCCTCAATCCTCAACCCTCAATCCTCAATCCTCAGTCCTCAATCCTCTATCCTGAATCCTCAATACTGAATCCTCAATCTTCGGCCCTCAGTCATCAACTATCAGTTGTCAATCCTCAATCCTCAATAGAATATCCTCAGTTCAGAGATTTCAATACGCAATACTCAATCTGCAATCTTCAAATCTCTATCCACCAACATCAATTCTCATCACTCAACCCTCAACACTCAGTCCCCAATCCTCAATCTTCAATCCTCAATCCTCAATCCTCCATCCTCATTCTTCAATCCTCAATACCCAATCCTCAATCTTCAATCCTCAATCCTAAATCCTCAATTCTCAATCCTCAATCCTCAGTCCTCTGTCATCAAAACTCAATCCTCAACCCTCAGCCCTCATCGTCAATCCTCAATTCTCAATCCTCAATCCTCAACCTTCAATCCTCAATACTCAATCCTCAATCCTCAATCCTCAAACCTCAATCCAAAATCTTCATTCCTCAATCTTCAATCCTCAATCCTCAATCCTGATTCTTCAATCCTCAATACCCAATCCTCAATCTTCAATCCTCAATCATCAATCCTCAATTCTCAATCCTCAATCCTCAGTCCTCAGTCCTCAAACCTCAATCCTCAACCCTCAGACCTCATCGTCAATCCTCAATCCTCAATCCTTAATCCTCAATCTTCAATCCTCTATACTCAATCTTCAATCCTCAATCCTCAATGTTCAATCCTCAATCCTCAGTCCTCAGTCCTCAAACCTCAATCTTCATCCCTCAGCCCTCATCCTTAATCCTCAGTCCTCAATCCTCAATCCTCAATCCTCAATCCTCAATCCTCAATCCTCAATCCTCAATCCTCAATCCTCAATCCTCAATCCTCAATCCTCAATCCTCAATCCTCAATCCTCAATCCTCAATCCTCAATGTTCAATCCGCGATACCCAATCGTCGATGTTCAATCCTCAATCCTCAATCCTCAATCCTCAATCCTCAATCCTCAATCCTCAATCCTCAGTCCTCAGTCCTCAAACCTCCATCCTCAACCCTCAGCCCTCATCGTCAATCCTCAATCCTCAATCCTCAATCCTCAATCTTCAATCCTCAATACTCAATCTTCAATCCTCTATCCTCAATTCTCAATCCTCAATCCTCAATCCTCAATCCTCAATCCTCAGTCCTCAAACATCTATCCTGAATCCTCAATCCTGAATCCTCAATCTTCAGACCTCAGACCTCAACAATCAGTTGTCAATCCTCAATCCTCAATAGAATATCCTCAGTTCAGACGATTTCAATATGCAATACTCAATCTGCAATCTTCAAATCTCTATCCACCAACATCAATTCTCATCACTCAACGCTCAACACTCAGTCCCCAATCCTCAATCTTCAATCCTCAATCCTCAATCCTCCATTCTCATCCTTCAATCCTCAATACCCAATCCGCAATCTTCAATCCTCAATCCTAAATCCTCAATTCTCAATCCTCAGTCCTCAGTCCTCAAACCTCAATCTTCAACCCTCAGCCCTCATCCTCAATCCTCAATCCTCAATCCTCAATCCTCAATCCTCAATCCTCAATCCTCAGTCCTCAATCCTCAATACTCAATCCTCAATGTTCAATCCGCGATACCCAATCCTCGATGTTCAATCCTCAATCCTCAATCCTCAATCCTCAATCCTCAATCCTCAGTCCTCATTCTTCAATCCTCAATACCCAATCCTCAATCTTTAATCCTCAAACCTCAATCCTCAATTCTCAATCCTCAATCCTCAAACTTCAATCCTCATTCTTCAATCCTCAATACCCAATCCTCAATCTTCAATCCTCAATCCTAAGTCCTCAATTCTCAATCCTCAATCCTCAGTCCTCAGTCCTCAAAACTGAATCCTCTACCCTCAGCCCTCATCGTCAATTCTCAATCCTCAATCCTCAATCCTTAATCCTCAATCTTCAATCCTCAATACTCAATCTTCAATCCTCTATCCTCAATTCTCAATCCTCAATCCTCAATCCTCAATCGTCAATCCTCAGTCCTCAAACCTCTATCCCGAATCCTCAATCCTGAATCCTCAATCTTCAGACCTCAGACCTCAACAATCAGTTGTCAATCCTCAATCCTCAATAGAAAATCATCAGTTCACAGTTTTCAATACTCAATACTCAATCTGCAATCTTCAAATCTCTATCCACAAACATCAATTCTCTTCACTCAACCCTCAACACTCAGTCCCCAATCCTCAATTCTCAATCCTCAATCCTCAATCCTCAATCTTCAATCCTCATTCTTCAATCCTCAATACCCAATCCTCAATCCTCAATCCTCAATCCTCAATCCTAAATCCTCAATTCTCAATCCTCAATCCTCAGTCCTCAGTCCTCAAAACTCAATCCTCAACCCTCCGCCCTCATCGTCAATCCTCAATCCTCAATCCTCAATCCTCAATCTTCAATACTCAATACTCAATCTTCAATCCTCAATCCTCAATTCTCAATCCTCAATCCTCAATCCTCAATCCTCAATCCTCAGTCCTCAAACCTCTATCCTCAATCCTCAATTCTGAATCCTCAATCTTCAATCCTCAATCCTCAATGTTCAATACGCGATACCCAATCCTCGATGTTCAATCCTGAATCCTCAATCCTCAATCCTCAATCCACAACCCTCAACCCTCAATCCTCAATCTTCAATCATCAATATACAAAATTCAGTCCTCAATACCCAATCCTCAATCCTCAATGTTCAATCCGCGATACCCAATCCTCAATGTTCAATCCTCAATCCTCAATCCTCAATCCTCAGTCCTCAATCCTCAATCCTCAACCCTCAAGCCTCAATACTCAATCCTCAATCCTCAGTCCTCAAACCTCAATCCTCAATCCTCAATCCTCAACCGTCAGTCTTCAATCCTCAATATTCAATCTTCAATCCACAATCCTCAACCCTCAATCCTCAATCCTCATTCTTCAATCCTCAGTACCCAATCCTCAATCTTCAATCCTCTATCCTCAATCCTCAATCCTCGATCCTCAATCCTCAATCCTCAATCCTCATTCTTTAATCCTCAATACCCAATCCTCAATCTTCATCCTCAATCCACAATCCTCAACTCTCAATTCTCAATCCTCAGTCCTCAGACCTCAAACCTCAATCCTCAACCCTCAGCCCTCATCGTCAATCCTCAATCCTCAATCCTCAATCCTCAATCTTCAATCCTCAATACTCAATCTTCAATCCTCAATCCTCAACTCTCAATCCGCAATACTCAATCCTCAATCCTCAATCTTCAATCCTCAATACTCAATCTTCAATCCTCAGTCCTCAATCCTCAATCCTCAATCCTCATTCTTCAATCATCAATACCCAATCCTCAATCTTCAATCCTCAATCCTCGATCCTCAATTCTCAATATACAACCCTCAATCCTCAGACCTCAAACATCAATACGCAACCCTCAGTCCTCGTCCTCAATCCACAACCCTCTATCCTCAATCCTCAATCTTCAATCATCAATGTACAATCTTCAGTCCTCAATCCTCAATCCTCAATCCTCAACCTTCAATCCTCAGTGCTCAATCCTCAATCCTCAATCCTCAAACCTCAATCCAAAATCTTCATTCCTCAATCTTCAATCCTCAATCCTCAATCCTGATTCTTCAATCCTCAATACCCAATCCTCAATCTTCAATCCTCAATGCTCAATCCTCAATTCTCAATCCTCAATCCTCAGTCCTCAGTCCTCAATACACAATCTTCAATCCTCAATCCTCAATACTCAATCCTCAATCCTCAATCCTCAATCCTCAATTGTCAGTCTTCAATCCTCAATACCCAATACTCAATCTTCATTCCTCAGACCCCAATCCTCAATTCTCAATCCTCAATCCTCAATCCTCAATCTTCAATCCTCAATACTCAATCTTCAATCCTCAATACTCAATCTTCAATACTCAATCCTCAGTCCTCAATCCTCAATCCTCAGTCGTCTGCCTTCAATCCTCAATACTCAATCTTCAATCCTCAATCCTCAGTCCACAAACCTCAATTCTGAATCCTCAATCCTGAATCCTCAATCTTCGGCCCTCAGTCCTCAACAATCGGCTGTCAATCCTCAATCCTCGTTAGAATATCCTCAGTTCAGTGTTTTCAATACGCAATACCCAATCTGCAATCTTCAAATCTCTATCCACCAACATCAATTCCCATCACTCAACCCTCAACACTCAGTCCCCAATCCTCAATCTTCAAACCTCAATCCTCAATCCTCAATCCTCAATCCACAATCTTCAATCCTCAATACTCAATACTCAATACTCAATCCTCAATCGTCAATCCTCAATCCCCAATCCTCAATCTTCAAACCTCAATCCTCAATCCTCAATCCTCAATCCTCAATCTTCAATTCTCAATACTCAATCTTCAATCCTCAATCCTCAATCCTCAATCCCCAATCCTCAATCCTCAATCCTCAATCTTCAATCCTCAATACTCAATCTTCAATCCTCAATCCTCAATCCTCAATCCTCAATCCTCATTCTTCAATCCTCAATACCCAATTATCAATCTTCCATCCTCTATCCTGAATCCTCAATCCTCGAACCTCAATCCTCAATCCTCAACCCTCATTCTTTAATCCTCAATACCCAATCCTCAATCTTCATCCTCAATCCTCAATCCTCAATTCTCAATCCTCAATCCTCAGTCCTCAGTCCTCAAACCTCCATCCTCAACCCTCAGCCCTCATCGTCAATCCTCAATCCTCAATCCTCAATCCTCAATCTTCAATCCTCAATACTCAATCTTCAATCCTCTATCCTCAATTCTCAATCCTCGATCCTCAATCCTCAATCCTCAATCCTCAATCCTCATTCTACAATCCCCAATACCCAATGCTCAGTCCTCAATCCTCAATCCTCAATCCTCAATTGTCAGCCTTCAATCCTCAATACTCAATCTTCAATCCTCAACACTCAATCCTCAATCCTCAATACTCAATACTCATTCTTCAATCCTCAATACCCAATCCTCAATTTCCAATCCTCAATCCTCAATCTTCAATCCTCAATCCTCAATCCTCAATCCTCAATCCTCAATCCTCAGTCCTCAAACCACAATTCTGAATACTCAATCCTGAATCCTCAATCTTCAGCTCTCAGTCCTCAACAATTAGTTGTCAGTCCTCAATCCTCAATAGAATATCCTCAGTTCAGAGTCTTCAATACGCAATACTCAATCTGCAATCTTCAAACATCTATCCACAAACATCGATTCTCATCACTCAACAATCAACACTCAGTCCCCGATCCTCAATCTTCAAC
Organism: Calliopsis andreniformis; assembly: GCF_051401765.1. Lineage (NCBI taxonomy): Eukaryota > Metazoa > Arthropoda > Insecta > Hymenoptera > Andrenidae > Calliopsis > Calliopsis andreniformis. Next base: position 112,728 of record NW_027480813.1, read on the forward strand.
CCTCAATCCTCAACACTCAGTCCCCAATCCTCAGTCTTCAACCCTCAATACTCAATCTTCAATCCTCAATCCTCAATCATCAATCCTCAATCCTCAATCCTCAATCCTCAATTGTCAGTCTTCAATCCTCAGTCCTCAAACCTCTATCCTGAATCCTCAATCCTGAATCCTCAATCTTCAGACCTCAGACCTCAACAATCAGTTGTCAATCCTCAATCCTCAGTAGAAAATCATCAATTCACAGTTTTCAATACTCAATACTCAATCTGCAATCTTCAGATCTCTATCCACAAACATCAATTCTCATCACTCAACCCTCAACACTCAGTCCCCAATCCTCAATCCTCAATCCTCAATCCTCAATCCTCAATCCTCAATCCTCAGTCCTCAGTCCTCAAACCTCAATCCTCAATCCTCAATCCTCAATTGTCAGTCTTCAATCCTCAATACTCAATCTTCAATCCTCAATCCTCAATCCTCAATCCTCAATCCTCATTCTTCAATCCTCAATACCCAATGCTCAATCTTCGATCCTCTATCCACAATCCTCAATCCTCGATCCTCAATCCTCATTCCTCAATCCTCAATCCTCAATCTTCAATCCTCAATACTCAATCTTCAATCCTCAATCCTCAATACTCAATCCTCAATCCTCAATCCTCAATCCTCAATCCTCAATTGTCAGTCTTCAATCCTCAATACCCAATCCTCAATCTTCATTCCTCAAACCTCAATCCTCAATTCTCAATCCTCAATCCTCAATCCTCAATCTTCAATCCTCAATACTCAATCTTCAATCCTCAATACTCAATCTTCAATCCTCGATCCTCAATTCTCAATCCCCAATCCTCAATCCTCAATACTCAATCTTCAATCCTCAGTCCTCAATCCTCAATCCTCAATCCTCATTCTTCAATCATCAATACCCAATCCTCAATCTTCAATCCTCAATCATCAATCATCAATTCTCAATCCTCAATCCTCAGTCCTCAATCCTCAATCCTCAATCGTCAGTCTTCAATCCTCAATACTCAATCTGCAATCCTCAATCCTCAATCTTCAATCCTCAATCCTCAATCCTCAATCATCAATCCTCAATCCTCAATCGTCAATCTTCAATCCTCAATACTCAATCTTCAATCCTCAATTCTCAATCCTCAATCCTCAATCCTCAATCCTCATTCTTCAATCCTCAATACCCAATCCTCAATCTTCATTCCTCAAACCTCAATCCTCAATTCTCAATCCTCAATCCTCAATCTTCAATCCTCATTCTTGAATCCTCAATACCCAATCCTCAATCTTCAATCCTCAATCCTAAATCCTCAATTCTCAATCCTCTATCCTCAGTCCTCAGTCCTCAAAACTCAAACCTCAACCCTACGCCCTCATCGTCAATCCTCAATCCTCAATCCTCAATCCTCAATCTTCAATCCTCAATACTCAATCTTCAATCCTCAATCCTCAATTCTCAATCCTCAATCCTCAATCCTCAATCCTCAATCCTCAACCGTCAGTCTTCAATCCTCAACACTCAATCTTCAATCCTCAATCCTCAACCCTCAATCCTCAATCCTCATTCTTCAATCCTCAAAACCCAATCCTCAATCTTCAATCCTCTATCCTCAATCCTCAATCCTCGATCCTCAATCCTCAATCCTCAATCCTCATTCTTTAATCCTCAATACCCAATCCTCAATCTTCATCCTCAAACCACAATCCTCAACTCTCAATCCTCAATCCTCAGTCCTCAGACCTCAAACCTCAATCCTCAACCCTCAGCCCTCATCGTCAATCCTCAATCCTCAATCCTCAATCCTCAATCTTCAATCCTCAATACTCAATCTTCAATCCTCAATCCTCAACTCTCAATCCTCAATACTCAATCCTCAATCGTCAATCCTCAATCCCCAATCCTCAATCTTCAAACCTCAATCCTCAATCCTCAATCCTCAATCCCCAATCTTCAATTCTCAATACTCAAACTTCAATCCTCAATCCTCAATCCTCCACCTTCAATCCTCAATACTCAATCTTCAATCCTCAGTCCTCAATCCTCAATCCTCAATCCTCAATCCTCAATCCTCAATCCTCAATCCTCAGTCCTCAGTCCTCAAACCTCAATCCTCAATCCTCAATCCTCAATCGTCAGTCTTCAATCCTCAATACTCAATCTTCAATCCTCAATCCTCAATCCTCAATCCTCAATCCTCATTCTTCAATCCTCAATACCCAATGCTCAATCTTCGATCCTCTATCCACAATCCTCAATCCTCGATCCTCAATCCTCATTCCTCAATCCTCAATCCTCAATCTTCAATCCTCAATACTCAATCTTCAATCCTCAATCCTCAATACTCAATCCTCAATCCTCAATCCTCAATCCTCAATTGTCAGTCTTCAATCCTCAATACCCAATCCTCAATCTTCATTCCTCAAACCTCAATCCTCAATTCTCAATCCTCAATCCTCAATCCTCAATCTTGAATCCTCAATACCCAATCCTCAATCTTCATTCCTCAAACCTCAATCCTCAATACCCAATCCTCAATCTTCAATCCTCAATCCTCAATCCTCAATTCTCAATCCTCAATCCTCAATCCTCAATCCTCAGTCCTCAATCTTCAATCGTCAATACTCAATCTTCAATCGTCAATCCTCAATCCTCAATCCCCAATCCTCAATCCTCAATCGTCAGTCTTCAATCCTCAATCCTCAATCCTCAATCCTCAATCCTCAATCCTTAGTCCTCAAACCTCAATCCTCAATCCTCAATCCTCATTCGTCAGTCTTCAATCCTCAATACTCAATCTTCAATCCTCAATCCTCAATCCTCAACCCTCAATACTCAATCCTCATTCTTCAATCCTCAATACCCAATCCTCAATACCCAATCCTCAATCCTCAATCCTCAATCATCAATTATCAATGTACAATCTTCAGTCCTCAATCCTCAATCCTCAATCCTCAATCCTCAATCCTCAATGTTCAATCCGCGATACCCAATCCTCGATGGTCAATCCTCAACCCTCAACCCTCAATCCTCAAACCTCAATGCTCTATCCTCAATCCTCAATCCTCAGTCCTCAAACCTCAATCCTCAACCTTCAATCCTCAATACTCAATCTTCAATCCTCAAACCTCAATCCTCAATCCTCAATCCTCAACCCTCAATCGTCAGTCTTCAATCCTCAATACTCAATCTTCAATCCTCAATCCTCAATCTTCAATCCTCAATCCTCAATCCTCAATCCTCAATCCTCAATCCTCAATCCTCAATCCTCAATCCTCAATCCTCAATCCTCAATCCTTAGTCCTCAAACCTCAATCCTCAATCCTCAATCCTCATTCGTCAGTCTTCAATCCTCAATACTCAATCTTCAATCCTCAATCCTCAATCCTCATTCTTCAATTCTCAATATCCAATGCTCAATCTTCAATCCTCTATCCTGATGCTTCAATCCTCAATACCCAATCCTCAATCTTCAATCCCCAATCCTCAATCCTCAATTCTCAATCCTCAATCCTCAGTCCTGAGTCCTCAAACCTCAATCCTCAACCCTCAGCCCTCATCGTCAATCCTCAATCCTCAATCCTAAATCCTCAATCCTCAATCTTCAATACTCAATTTTCAATCCTCAATCCTCAGTCCTCAAACCTCAATTCTGAATCCTCAATCTTCGTCCCTCAGTCCTCAACAATCAGTTGTCAATCCTCAATCCTCAATGGAATATCCTCAGTTCAGAGTTATCAATACGCAATACACAATCTGCAATCTTCAAATCTCTATCCACAAACATCAACTCTCATCACTCAACCCTCAACACTCAGTCCCCAATCCTCAATCTTCAAACCTCAATCCTCAATCCTCAATCCTCAATCCCCAATCTTCAATCCTCAATACTCAAACTTCAATCCTCAATCCTCAATCCTCCACCTTCAATCCTCAATACTCAATCTTCAATCCTCAGTCCTCAATCCTCAATCCTCAATCCTCAATCCTCAGTCCTCAATCTTCAATCGTCAATACTCAATCTTCAATCGTCAATCCTCAATCCTCAATCCCCAATCCTCAATCCTCAATCATCAATCCTCAATCCTCAATCGTCTATCTTCAATCCTCAATACTCAATCTTCAATCCTCTATCCTCAATTCTCAATCCTCAATCCTCAATCCTCAATCGTCAATCCTCAGTCCTCAAACCTCTATCCCGAATCCTCAATCCTGAATCCTCAATCTTCAGACCTCAGACCTCAACAATCAGTTGTCAATCCTCAATCCTCAATAGAAAATCATCAGTTCACAGTTTTCAATACTCAATACTCAATCTGCAATCTTCAAATCTCTATCCACAAACATCAATTCTCTTCACTCAACCCTCAACACTCAGTCCCCAATCCTCAATTCTCAATCCTCAATCCTCAATCCTCAATCTTCAATCCTCATTCTTCAATCCTCAATACCCAATCCTCAATCTTCAATCCTCAATCCTAAATCCTCAATTCTCAATCCTCAATCCTCAGTCCTCAGTCCTCAAAACTCAATCCTCAACCCTCCGCCCTCATCGTCGATCCTCAATCCTCAATCCTCAATCCTCAATCTTCAATCCTCAATACTCAATCTTCAATCCTCAATCCCCAATTCTCACTCCTCAATCCTCAATCCTCAATCCTCAATCCTCAGTCCTCAAACCTCTATCCTGAATCCTCAATCCTGAATCCTCAATCTTCAGACCTCAAACGTCAAAACTCTACCCTCAGTCCTCGTCCTCAATCCACAACACTCAATCCTCAATCCTCAATCTTCAATCATCAATATACAATCTTCAGTCCTCAATCCTCAATCCTCAATACTCAATCCTCAATCCTCAATGTTCAATACGCGATACCCAATCCTCGATGTTCAATCCTGAATCCTCAATCCTCAATCCTCAATCCACAACCCTCAACCCTCAATCCTCAATCTTCAATCATCAATATACAAAATTCAGTCCTCAATACCCAATCCTCAATCCTCAATGTTCAATCCGCGATACCCAATCCTCAATGTTCAATCCTCAATCCTCAATCCTCAATCCTCAGTCCTCAATCTTCAATCCTCAACCCTCAAGCCTCAATACTCAATCCTCAATCCTCAGTCCTCAAACCTCAATCCTCAATCCTCAATCCTCAACCGTCAGTCTTCAATCCTCAATACTCAATCTTCAATCCACAATCCTCAACCCTCAATCCTCAATCCTCATTCTTCAATCCTCAATACCCAATCCTCAATCTTCAATCCTCTATCCTCAATCCTCAATCCTCGATCCTCAATCCTCAATCCTCAATCCTCATTCTTTAATCCTCAATACCCAATCCTCAATCTTCATCCTCAATCCACAATCCTCAACTCTAAATTCTCAATCCTCAGTCCTCAGAGCTCAAACCTCAATCCTCAATACTCAATCTTCAATCCTCAATCCTCAACTCTCAATCCGCAATACTCAATCGTCAATCCTCAATCCCCAATCCTCAATCTTCAAACCTCAATCCTCAATCCTCAATCCTCAATCCTCAACCTTCAATTCTCAATACTCAAACTTCAATCCTCAATCCTCAATCCTCAATTCCCAATCGTCAATCCTCAATCCTCAATCTTCAATCCTCAATACTGAATCTTCAATCCTCAGCCCTCAATCCTCAATCCTCAATCCTCATTCTTCAATCATCAATACCCAATCCTCAATCTTCAATCCTCAATCCTCGATCCTCAATTCTCAATCCTCAACCCTCAATCCTCAGACCTCAAACATCAATACGCAACCCTCAGTCCTCGTCCTCAATCCACAACCCTCTATCCTCAATCCTCAATCTTCAATCATCAATGTACAATCTTCAGTCCTCAATCCTCAATCCTCAATCTTCAATCTTCAATCCTCAGTGCTCAATCCTCAATCCTCAATCCTCAAACCTCAATCCAAAATCTTCATTCCTCAATCTTCAATCCTCAATCCTCAATCCTGATTCTTCAATCCTCAATACCCAATCCTCAATCTTCAATCCTCAATGCTCAATCCTCAATTCTCAATCCTCAATCCTCAGTCCTCAGTCCTCAATACACAATCTTCAATCCTCAATCCTCAATACTCAATCCTCAATCCTCAATCCTCAATCCTCTATTGTCAGTCTTCAATCCTCAATACCCAATACTCAATCTTCATTCCTCAGACCCCAATCCTCAATTCTCAATCCTCAATCCTCAATCCTCAATCTTCAATCCTCAATACTCAATCTTCAATCCTCAATACTCAATCTTCAATACTCAATCCTCAGTCCTCAATCCTCAATCCTCAGTCGTCTGTCTTCAATCCTCAATTCTCAATCTTCAATCCTCAATCCTCAGTCCACAAACCTCAATTCTGAATCCTCAATCCTGAATCCTCAATCTTCGGCCCTCAGTCCTCAACAATCGGCTGTCAATCCTCAATCCTCGTTAGAATATCCTCAGTTCAGTGTTTTCAATACGCAATACTCAATCTGCAATCTTCAAATCTCTATCCACCAACATCAATTCTCATCACTCAACCCTCAACACTCAGTCCCCAATCCTCAATCCTCAATACTCAATCCTCAATCCTCAATCCTCAATCCTCAATTGTCAGTCTTCAATCCTCAATACCCAATCCTCAATCTTCATTCCTCAAACCTCAATCCTCAATCCTCAATCCTCAATCCTCAATCCTCAATCCTCAATCCTCAATCCTCAATACTCAGTCCTGAAACCTCAATCCTCAACCTTCAATCCTCAATACTCAATCTTCAATCCTCAATCCTCAATCCTCAATCCTGAATCCTCAATCCTCGCGCGTCAGTCTTCAATCCTCAATACTCAATCTTCTATCCTCAATCCTCAATCTTCAATCCTCAATCCTCAATCCTCAATCTTCAATCCTCATTCTTCAATCCTCAATACCCATTCCTCAATCTTCAATCCTCATTCTTCAATCCTCAATACCCAATCCTCAATCTTCAATACTCAATCCAAAGTCCTCAATTCACAATCCTCAATCCTCAGTCCTCAGTCCTCAAAACTTAATCCTCTACCCTCAACCCTCATCGTCAATCCTCAATCCTCAATCCTCAATCCTCAATCTTCAATCCTCAATACTCAATCTTCAATCCTCAATCATCAATCCTCAATCCTCAATCCTGATTCTTCAATCCTCAATACCCAATCCTCAATCTTCAATCCTCAATCATGAATCCTCAATTCTCAATCCTCAATCCTCAGTCCTCAGTCCTCAAACCTCAATCCTCAACCCTCAGCCCTCATCGTCAATCCTCAATCCTCAATCCTCAATCCTCAATCCTCAATCTTCAATCCTCTATACTCAATCTTCAATCCTTCCTCAATTCTAAATCCTCGATCCTCAGTCCGCAGTCCTCAAACATCAATCTTCAACCCTCAGCCCTCATCCTCAATCCTCAATCCTCAATCCTCAATCCTCAATCCTCAATCCTCAATCTTCAATCCTCAATACTCAATCTTCAATCCTCAATACTCAATCTTCAATCCTCAATACTCAATATTCAATCCTCAATACTCAATCTTCAATCCTCAATCATCAATCCTCAATTCTCAATCCTCAATCCTCAGTCCTCAGTCCTCAAAGCTCAATCCTCAACCCTCAGCCCTCATCGTCAATCCTCAATCCTCAATCCTAAATCCTCAATCTTCAATCCTCAATACTCAATATTCAATCCTCAATCCTCAACCCTCAATCCTCAATCCTCAGTCCTCAATCCTCTATCCTGAATCCTCAATACTGAATCCTCAATCTTCGGCCCTCAGTCCTCAACAATCAGTTGTCAATCCTCAATCCTCAATAGAATATCCTCAGTTCAGAGATTTCAATACGCAATACTCAATCTGCAATCATCAAATCTCTATCCACCAACATCAATTCTCATCACTCAACCCTCAACACTCAGTCCCCAATCCTCAATCTTCAATCCTCAATCCTCAATCCTCCATCCTCATTCTTCAATCCTCAATACCCAATCCTCAATCTTCAATCCACAATCCTAAATCCTCAATTCTCAATCCTCAATCCTCAGTCCTCTGTCCTCAAAACTCAATCCTCAACCCTCAGCCCTCATCGTCAATTCTCAATTCTCAATCCTCAATCCTCAACCTTCAATCCTCAATACTCAATCCTCAATCCTCAATCCTCAAACCTCAATCTAAAATCTTCATTCCTCAATCTTCAATCCTCAATCCTCAATCCTGATTCTTCAATCCTCAATACCCAATCCTCAATCTTCAATCCTCAATCATCAATCCTCAATTCTCAATCCTCAATCCTCAGTCCTCAGTCCTCAAACCTCAATCCTCAACCCTCAGCCCTCATCGTCAATCCTCAATCCTCAATCCTTAATCCTCAATCTTCAATCCTCTATACTCAATCTTCAATCCTCAATCCTCAATTCTCAATCCTCAATGCTCAGTCCTCAGTCCTCAAACCTCAATCTTCAACCCTCAGCCCTCATCCTCAATCCTCAATCCTCAATCCTCAATCCTCAATCCTCAATCCTCAATCCTCAATCCTCAATCCTCAATCCTCAAACCTCAATCCTCAATCCTCAATGTTCAATCCGCGATACCCAATCGTCGATGTTCAAACCTCAATCCTCAATCCTCAATCCTCAATCCTCAATCCTCAATCCTCAATCCTCAATCCTCAGTCCTGAAACCTCAATCCTCAACCTTCAATCCTCAATACTCAATCTTCAATCCTCAATCCTCAATCCTCAATCCTCAATCCTCAATCCTCGCGCGTCAGTCTTCAATCCTCAATACTCAATCTTCTATCCTCAATCCTCAATCTTCAATCCTCAATCCTCAATTCTCAATCCTCAATCCTCAATCTTCAATCCTCATTCTTCAATCCTCAATACCCAATCCTCAATCTTCAATCCTCAATCCTAAGTCCTCAATTCTCAATCCTCAATCCTCAGTCCTCAGTCCTCAAAACTGAATCCTCTACCCCCAGCCCTCATCGTCAATCCTCAATCCTCAATCCTCAATCCTCAATCCTCAATCTTCAATCCTCAATACTCAATCTTCAATCCTCTATCTTCAATTCTCAATCCTCAATCCTCAATCCTCAATCGTCAATCCTCAGTCCTCAAACCTCTATCCTGAATCCTCAATCCTGAATCCTCAATCTTCAGACCTCAGACCTCAACAATCAGTTGTCAATCCTCAATCCTCAATAGAAAATCATCAATTCACAGCTTTCAATACTCAATACTCAATCTGCAATCTTCAAATCTCTATCCACAAACATCAATTCTCATCACTCAACCCTCAACACTCAGTCCCCAATCCTCAATTCTCAATCCTCAAGCCTCAATCCTCAATCCTCAATCCTCAGTCCTCAAACTTCAATCCTCAACCTTCAATCCTCAATACTCAATCTTCAATCCTCAATCCTCAATCCTCAATCCTCAATCCTCAACCCTCAATCGTCAGTCTTCAATCCTCAATACTCAATCTTCAATCCTCAATCCTCAATCTTCAATCCTCAATCCTCAATCCTCAATCCTCAATCCTCAATCCTCAATCCTCAATCCTCAATCCTCAATCCTTAGTCCTCAAACCTCAATCCTCAATCCTCAATCCTCATTCGTCAGTCTTCAATCCTCAATACTCAATCTTCAATCCTCAATCCTCAATCCTCATTCTTCAAGCCTCAATATCCAATGCTCAATCTTCAATCCTCTATCCTCAATCCTCAATCCTCGATTCTCAAACCTCAACCCTCAACCGTCAGTCCTCGTCCTGAATCCTCAACCCTCAATCCTCAATCCTCATTCTACAATCCCCAATACCCAATGCTCAGTCCTCAATCCTCAATCCTCAATCCTCAATTGTCAGCCTTCAATCCTCAATACTCAATCTTCAATCCTCAACACTCAATCCTCAATCCTCAATACTCAATACTCATTCTTCAATCCTCAATACCCAATCCTCAATTTCCAATCCTCAATCCTCAATCTTCAATCCTCAATCCTCAATCCTCAATCCTCAATCCTCAATCCTCAGTCCTCAAACCACAATTCTGAATACTCAATCCTGAATCCTCAATCTTCAGCTCTCAGTCCTCAACAATTAGTTGTCAGTCCTCAATCCTCAATAGAATATCCTCAGTTCAGAGTCTTCAATACGCAATACTCAATCTGCAATCTTCAAACATCTATCCACAAACATCGATTCTCATCACTCAACAATCAACACTCAGTCCCCGATCCTCAATCTTCAACCCTCAATCCTCAACACTCAGTCCCCAATCCTCAGTCTTCAACCCTCAATACTCAATCTTCAATCCTCAATCCTCAATCATCGATCCTCAATCCTCAATCCTCAATCGTCAATCTCCATTCCTGAATACGCAATCTTCAATCTTCAATCCTCAATCCTCAATCCTCAATCCTCATTCTTCAATACTCAATAACCAATCCTGAATCTTCAATCCTCAATCCTCAATCCTGAATTCTCAATCCTCAATCCTCAGTCCTCAGTCCTCAAACCTCAATCCTCAACCCTCAGCCCTCATCCTCAATCCTCAATCCTCAATCTTCAGTACTCAATACTCAATCTTCAATCCTCATTCCTCAATCCTCAAACCTCAATCCCGAATCCTCAATCCTGAATCCTCAATCTTCAGCCCTCAGTCCTCAACAATCAGTTGTCAATCCCCAATCCTCAATAGAATATCCTCAATTCACAGTTTTCAGTACTCAATACTCAATCTGCAATCTTCAGATCTCTATCCACATACATCAATTCTCATCACTCAACCCTCAATACTCAGTCCCCAATCCTCAATCTTCAAACCTCAATACTCAATCCTCAATCATCAATATTCAATCTTCAATCCTCAATCGTCAATCCTCAATTCTCAATCCTCAATCCTCAAAGTTCAATCGTCAATACCCAATCCGCAATCTTCAATCCTCAATCCTCAATTCTCAATCCTCAATCCGCAGTCCTCAGTCCTCAAACCTCAATCCTAAACCCTCAGCCCTCATCGTCAATCCTCAATCCTCAATCCTCAATCCTCAATCTTCAATCCTCAATACTCAATCTTCAATCCTCAATCCTCAATTCTCAATCCTCAATACTCAATCCTCAATCGTCAATCCTCAATCTTCAATACTCAATACTCAATCTTCAATCCTCAGTCCTCAATCCTCAATCCTCAATCCTCATTCTTCAATCATCAATACCCAATCCTCAATCTTCAATCCTCAATCATCAATTATCAATTCTCAATCCTCAATCCTCAGTCCTCAGTCCTCAAAGCTCAATCCGCATCCCTCAGCCCTCATCGTCAATCCTCAATCCTCAATCCTAAATCCTCAACCTTCAATCCTCAATACTCAATCTTCAATCCTCAATCCTCAACCCTCAATCCTCAATCCTCAGTCCTCAATCCTCTATAATGAATCCTCAATACTGAATCCTCAATCTTCGGCCCCCAGTCCTCAACAATCAGTTGTCAATCCTCAATCCTCAATAGAATATCCTCAGTTCAGAGATTTCAATACGCAATACTCAATCTGCAATCTTCAAATCTCTATCCACCAACATCAATTCTCATCACTCAACCCTCAACACTCAGTCCCCAATTCTCAATCTTCAATCCTCAATCCTCAATCCTCCATCCTCATTCTTCAATCCTCAATACCCAATCCTCAATCTTCAATCCTCAATCCTAAATCCTCAATTCTCAATCCTCAATCCTCAGTCCTCTGTCCTCAAAACTCAATCCTCAACCCTCAGCCCTCATCGTCAATCCTCAATTCTCAATCCTCAATCCTCAACCTTCAATCCTCAATACTCAATCCTCAATCTTCAATCCTCAAACCTCAATCCAAAATCTTCATTCCTCAATCTTCAATCCTCAATCCTCAATCCTGATTCTTCAATCCTCAATACCCAATCCTCAATCTTCAATCCTCAATCATCAATCCTCAATTCTCAATCCTCAATCCTCAGTCCTCAGTCCTCAAAGCTCAATCCTCAACCCTCAGCCCTCATCGTCAATCCTCAATCCTCAATCCTAAATCCTCAATCTTCAGTCCTCAATACTCAATCTTCAATCCTCAATCCTCAACCCTCAATCCTCAATCCTCAGTCCTCAATCCTCTATCCTGAATCCTCAATACTGAATCCTCAATCTTCGGCCCTCAGTCATCAACTATCAGTTGTCAATCCTCAATCCTCAATAGAATATCCTCAGTTCAGAGATTTCAATACGCAATACTCAATCTGCAATCTTCAAATCTCTATCCACCAACATCAATTCTCATCACTCAACCCTCAACACTCAGTCCCCAATCCTCAATCTTCAATCCTCAATCCTCAATCCTCCATCCTCATTCTTCAATCCTCAATACCCAATCCTCAATCTTCAATCCTCAATCCTAAATCCTCAATTCTCAATCCTCAATCCTCAGTCCTCTGTCATCAAAACTCAATCCTCAACCCTCAGCCCTCATCGTCAATCCTCAATTCTCAATCCTCAATCCTCAACCTTCAATCCTCAATACTCAATCCTCAATCCTCAATCCTCAAACCTCAATCCAAAATCTTCATTCCTCAATCTTCAATCCTCAATCCTCAATCCTGATTCTTCAATCCTCAATACCCAATCCTCAATCTTCAATCCTCAATCATCAATCCTCAATTCTCAATCCTCAATCCTCAGTCCTCAGTCCTCAAACCTCAATCCTCAACCCTCAGACCTCATCGTCAATCCTCAATCCTCAATCCTTAATCCTCAATCTTCAATCCTCTATACTCAATCTTCAATCCTCAATCCTCAATGTTCAATCCTCAATCCTCAGTCCTCAGTCCTCAAACCTCAATCTTCATCCCTCAGCCCTCATCCTTAATCCTCAGTCCTCAATCCTCAATCCTCAATCCTCAATCCTCAATCCTCAATCCTCAATCCTCAATCCTCAATCCTCAATCCTCAATCCTCAATCCTCAATCCTCAATCCTCAATCCTCAATCCTCAATCCTCAATGTTCAATCCGCGATACCCAATCGTCGATGTTCAATCCTCAATCCTCAATCCTCAATCCTCAATCCTCAATCCTCAATCCTCAATCCTCAGTCCTCAGTCCTCAAACCTCCATCCTCAACCCTCAGCCCTCATCGTCAATCCTCAATCCTCAATCCTCAATCCTCAATCTTCAATCCTCAATACTCAATCTTCAATCCTCTATCCTCAATTCTCAATCCTCAATCCTCAATCCTCAATCCTCAATCCTCAGTCCTCAAACATCTATCCTGAATCCTCAATCCTGAATCCTCAATCTTCAGACCTCAGACCTCAACAATCAGTTGTCAATCCTCAATCCTCAATAGAATATCCTCAGTTCAGACGATTTCAATATGCAATACTCAATCTGCAATCTTCAAATCTCTATCCACCAACATCAATTCTCATCACTCAACGCTCAACACTCAGTCCCCAATCCTCAATCTTCAATCCTCAATCCTCAATCCTCCATTCTCATCCTTCAATCCTCAATACCCAATCCGCAATCTTCAATCCTCAATCCTAAATCCTCAATTCTCAATCCTCAGTCCTCAGTCCTCAAACCTCAATCTTCAACCCTCAGCCCTCATCCTCAATCCTCAATCCTCAATCCTCAATCCTCAATCCTCAATCCTCAATCCTCAGTCCTCAATCCTCAATACTCAATCCTCAATGTTCAATCCGCGATACCCAATCCTCGATGTTCAATCCTCAATCCTCAATCCTCAATCCTCAATCCTCAATCCTCAGTCCTCATTCTTCAATCCTCAATACCCAATCCTCAATCTTTAATCCTCAAACCTCAATCCTCAATTCTCAATCCTCAATCCTCAAACTTCAATCCTCATTCTTCAATCCTCAATACCCAATCCTCAATCTTCAATCCTCAATCCTAAGTCCTCAATTCTCAATCCTCAATCCTCAGTCCTCAGTCCTCAAAACTGAATCCTCTACCCTCAGCCCTCATCGTCAATTCTCAATCCTCAATCCTCAATCCTTAATCCTCAATCTTCAATCCTCAATACTCAATCTTCAATCCTCTATCCTCAATTCTCAATCCTCAATCCTCAATCCTCAATCGTCAATCCTCAGTCCTCAAACCTCTATCCCGAATCCTCAATCCTGAATCCTCAATCTTCAGACCTCAGACCTCAACAATCAGTTGTCAATCCTCAATCCTCAATAGAAAATCATCAGTTCACAGTTTTCAATACTCAATACTCAATCTGCAATCTTCAAATCTCTATCCACAAACATCAATTCTCTTCACTCAACCCTCAACACTCAGTCCCCAATCCTCAATTCTCAATCCTCAATCCTCAATCCTCAATCTTCAATCCTCATTCTTCAATCCTCAATACCCAATCCTCAATCCTCAATCCTCAATCCTCAATCCTAAATCCTCAATTCTCAATCCTCAATCCTCAGTCCTCAGTCCTCAAAACTCAATCCTCAACCCTCCGCCCTCATCGTCAATCCTCAATCCTCAATCCTCAATCCTCAATCTTCAATACTCAATACTCAATCTTCAATCCTCAATCCTCAATTCTCAATCCTCAATCCTCAATCCTCAATCCTCAATCCTCAGTCCTCAAACCTCTATCCTCAATCCTCAATTCTGAATCCTCAATCTTCAATCCTCAATCCTCAATGTTCAATACGCGATACCCAATCCTCGATGTTCAATCCTGAATCCTCAATCCTCAATCCTCAATCCACAACCCTCAACCCTCAATCCTCAATCTTCAATCATCAATATACAAAATTCAGTCCTCAATACCCAATCCTCAATCCTCAATGTTCAATCCGCGATACCCAATCCTCAATGTTCAATCCTCAATCCTCAATCCTCAATCCTCAGTCCTCAATCCTCAATCCTCAACCCTCAAGCCTCAATACTCAATCCTCAATCCTCAGTCCTCAAACCTCAATCCTCAATCCTCAATCCTCAACCGTCAGTCTTCAATCCTCAATATTCAATCTTCAATCCACAATCCTCAACCCTCAATCCTCAATCCTCATTCTTCAATCCTCAGTACCCAATCCTCAATCTTCAATCCTCTATCCTCAATCCTCAATCCTCGATCCTCAATCCTCAATCCTCAATCCTCATTCTTTAATCCTCAATACCCAATCCTCAATCTTCATCCTCAATCCACAATCCTCAACTCTCAATTCTCAATCCTCAGTCCTCAGACCTCAAACCTCAATCCTCAACCCTCAGCCCTCATCGTCAATCCTCAATCCTCAATCCTCAATCCTCAATCTTCAATCCTCAATACTCAATCTTCAATCCTCAATCCTCAACTCTCAATCCGCAATACTCAATCCTCAATCCTCAATCTTCAATCCTCAATACTCAATCTTCAATCCTCAGTCCTCAATCCTCAATCCTCAATCCTCATTCTTCAATCATCAATACCCAATCCTCAATCTTCAATCCTCAATCCTCGATCCTCAATTCTCAATATACAACCCTCAATCCTCAGACCTCAAACATCAATACGCAACCCTCAGTCCTCGTCCTCAATCCACAACCCTCTATCCTCAATCCTCAATCTTCAATCATCAATGTACAATCTTCAGTCCTCAATCCTCAATCCTCAATCCTCAACCTTCAATCCTCAGTGCTCAATCCTCAATCCTCAATCCTCAAACCTCAATCCAAAATCTTCATTCCTCAATCTTCAATCCTCAATCCTCAATCCTGATTCTTCAATCCTCAATACCCAATCCTCAATCTTCAATCCTCAATGCTCAATCCTCAATTCTCAATCCTCAATCCTCAGTCCTCAGTCCTCAATACACAATCTTCAATCCTCAATCCTCAATACTCAATCCTCAATCCTCAATCCTCAATCCTCAATTGTCAGTCTTCAATCCTCAATACCCAATACTCAATCTTCATTCCTCAGACCCCAATCCTCAATTCTCAATCCTCAATCCTCAATCCTCAATCTTCAATCCTCAATACTCAATCTTCAATCCTCAATACTCAATCTTCAATACTCAATCCTCAGTCCTCAATCCTCAATCCTCAGTCGTCTGCCTTCAATCCTCAATACTCAATCTTCAATCCTCAATCCTCAGTCCACAAACCTCAATTCTGAATCCTCAATCCTGAATCCTCAATCTTCGGCCCTCAGTCCTCAACAATCGGCTGTCAATCCTCAATCCTCGTTAGAATATCCTCAGTTCAGTGTTTTCAATACGCAATACCCAATCTGCAATCTTCAAATCTCTATCCACCAACATCAATTCCCATCACTCAACCCTCAACACTCAGTCCCCAATCCTCAATCTTCAAACCTCAATCCTCAATCCTCAATCCTCAATCCACAATCTTCAATCCTCAATACTCAATACTCAATACTCAATCCTCAATCGTCAATCCTCAATCCCCAATCCTCAATCTTCAAACCTCAATCCTCAATCCTCAATCCTCAATCCTCAATCTTCAATTCTCAATACTCAATCTTCAATCCTCAATCCTCAATCCTCAATCCCCAATCCTCAATCCTCAATCCTCAATCTTCAATCCTCAATACTCAATCTTCAATCCTCAATCCTCAATCCTCAATCCTCAATCCTCATTCTTCAATCCTCAATACCCAATTATCAATCTTCCATCCTCTATCCTGAATCCTCAATCCTCGAACCTCAATCCTCAATCCTCAACCCTCATTCTTTAATCCTCAATACCCAATCCTCAATCTTCATCCTCAATCCTCAATCCTCAATTCTCAATCCTCAATCCTCAGTCCTCAGTCCTCAAACCTCCATCCTCAACCCTCAGCCCTCATCGTCAATCCTCAATCCTCAATCCTCAATCCTCAATCTTCAATCCTCAATACTCAATCTTCAATCCTCTATCCTCAATTCTCAATCCTCGATCCTCAATCCTCAATCCTCAATCCTCAATCCTCATTCTACAATCCCCAATACCCAATGCTCAGTCCTCAATCCTCAATCCTCAATCCTCAATTGTCAGCCTTCAATCCTCAATACTCAATCTTCAATCCTCAACACTCAATCCTCAATCCTCAATACTCAATACTCATTCTTCAATCCTCAATACCCAATCCTCAATTTCCAATCCTCAATCCTCAATCTTCAATCCTCAATCCTCAATCCTCAATCCTCAATCCTCAATCCTCAGTCCTCAAACCACAATTCTGAATACTCAATCCTGAATCCTCAATCTTCAGCTCTCAGTCCTCAACAATTAGTTGTCAGTCCTCAATCCTCAATAGAATATCCTCAGTTCAGAGTCTTCAATACGCAATACTCAATCTGCAATCTTCAAACATCTATCCACAAACATCGATTCTCATCACTCAACAATCAACACTCAGTCCCCGATCCTCAATCTTCAACCCTCAATCCTCAACACTCAGTCCCCAATCCTCAGTCTTCAACCCTCAATACTCAATCTTCAATCCTCAATCCTCAATCATCAATCCTCAATCCTCAATCCTCAATCCTCAATTGTCAGTCTTCAATCCTCAGTCCTCAAACCTCTATCCTGAATCCTCAATCCTGAATCCTCAATCTTCAGACCTCAGACCTCAACAATCAGTTGTCAATCCTCAATCCTCAGTAGAAAATCATCAATTCACAGTTTTCAATACTCAATACTCAATCTGCAATCTTCAGATCTCTATCCACAAACATCAATTCTCATCACTCAACCCTCAACACTCAGTCCCCAATCCTCAATCCTCAATCCTCAATCCTCAATCCTCAATCCTCAATCCTCAGTCCTCAGTCCTCAAACCTCAATCCTCAATCCTCAATCCTCAATTGTCAGTCTTCAATCCTCAATACTCAATCTTCAATCCTCAATCCTCAATCCTCAATCCTCAATCCTCATTCTTCAATCCTCAATACCCAATGCTCAATCTTCGATCCTCTATCCACAATCCTCAATCCTCGATCCTCAATCCTCATTCCTCAATCCTCAATCCTCAATCTTCAATCCTCAATACTCAATCTTCAATCCTCAATCCTCAATACTCAATCCTCAATCCTCAATCCTCAATCCTCAATCCTCAATTGTCAGTCTTCAATCCTCAATACCCAATCCTCAATCTTCATTCCTCAAACCTCAATCCTCAATTCTCAATCCTCAATCCTCAATCCTCAATCTTCAATCCTCAATACTCAATCTTCAATCCTCAATACTCAATCTTCAATCCTCGATCCTCAATTCTCAATCCCCAATCCTCAATCCTCAATACTCAATCTTCAATCCTCAGTCCTCAATCCTCAATCCTCAATCCTCATTCTTCAATCATCAATACCCAATCCTCAATCTTCAATCCTCAATCATCAATCATCAATTCTCAATCCTCAATCCTCAGTCCTCAATCCTCAATCCTCAATCGTCAGTCTTCAATCCTCAATACTCAATCTGCAATCCTCAATCCTCAATCTTCAATCCTCAATCCTCAATCCTCAATCATCAATCCTCAATCCTCAATCGTCAATCTTCAATCCTCAATACTCAATCTTCAATCCTCAATTCTCAATCCTCAATCCTCAATCCTCAATCCTCATTCTTCAATCCTCAATACCCAATCCTCAATCTTCATTCCTCAAACCTCAATCCTCAATTCTCAATCCTCAATCCTCAATCTTCAATCCTCATTCTTGAATCCTCAATACCCAATCCTCAATCTTCAATCCTCAATCCTAAATCCTCAATTCTCAATCCTCTATCCTCAGTCCTCAGTCCTCAAAACTCAAACCTCAACCCTACGCCCTCATCGTCAATCCTCAATCCTCAATCCTCAATCCTCAATCTTCAATCCTCAATACTCAATCTTCAATCCTCAATCCTCAATTCTCAATCCTCAATCCTCAATCCTCAATCCTCAATCCTCAACCGTCAGTCTTCAATCCTCAACACTCAATCTTCAATCCTCAATCCTCAACCCTCAATCCTCAATCCTCATTCTTCAATCCTCAAAACCCAATCCTCAATCTTCAATCCTCTATCCTCAATCCTCAATCCTCGATCCTCAATCCTCAATCCTCAATCCTCATTCTTTAATCCTCAATACCCAATCCTCAATCTTCATCCTCAAACCACAATCCTCAACTCTCAATCCTCAATCCTCAGTCCTCAGACCTCAAACCTCAATCCTCAACCCTCAGCCCTCATCGTCAATCCTCAATCCTCAATCCTCAATCCTCAATCTTCAATCCTCAATACTCAATCTTCAATCCTCAATCCTCAACTCTCAATCCTCAATACTCAATCCTCAATCGTCAATCCTCAATCCCCAATCCTCAATCTTCAAACCTCAATCCTCAATCCTCAATCCTCAATCCCCAATCTTCAATTCTCAATACTCAAACTTCAATCCTCAATCCTCAATCCTCCACCTTCAATCCTCAATACTCAATCTTCAATCCTCAGTCCTCAATCCTCAATCCTCAATCCTCAATCCTCAATCCTCAATCCTCAATCCTCAGTCCTCAGTCCTCAAACCTCAATCCTCAATCCTCAATCCTCAATCGTCAGTCTTCAATCCTCAATACTCAATCTTCAATCCTCAATCCTCAATCCTCAATCCTCAATCCTCATTCTTCAATCCTCAATACCCAATGCTCAATCTTCGATCCTCTATCCACAATCCTCAATCCTCGATCCTCAATCCTCATTCCTCAATCCTCAATCCTCAATCTTCAATCCTCAATACTCAATCTTCAATCCTCAATCCTCAATACTCAATCCTCAATCCTCAATCCTCAATCCTCAATTGTCAGTCTTCAATCCTCAATACCCAATCCTCAATCTTCATTCCTCAAACCTCAATCCTCAATTCTCAATCCTCAATCCTCAATCCTCAATCTTGAATCCTCAATACCCAATCCTCAATCTTCATTCCTCAAACCTCAATCCTCAATACCCAATCCTCAATCTTCAATCCTCAATCCTCAATCCTCAATTCTCAATCCTCAATCCTCAATCCTCAATCCTCAGTCCTCAATCTTCAATCGTCAATACTCAATCTTCAATCGTCAATCCTCAATCCTCAATCCCCAATCCTCAATCCTCAATCGTCAGTCTTCAATCCTCAATACTCAATCTTCAATCCTCAATCCTCAATCTTCAATCCTCAATCCTCAATCCTCAATCCTCAATCCTCAATCCTCAATCCTCAATCCTCAATCCTCAATCCTTAGTCCTCAAACCTCAATCCTCAATCCTCAATCCTCATTCGTCAGTCTTCAATCCTCAATACTCAATCTTCAATCCTCAATCCTCAATCCTCAACCCTCAATACTCAATCCTCATTCTTCAATCCTCAATACCCAATCCTCAATACCCAATCCTCAATCCTCAATCCTCAATCATCAATTATCAATGTACAATCTTCAGTCCTCAATCCTCAATCCTCAATCCTCAATCCTCAATCCTCAATGTTCAATCCGCGATACCCAATCCTCGATGGTCAATCCTCAACCCTCAACCCTCAATCCTCAAACCTCAATGCTCTATCCTCAATCCTCAATCCTCAGTCCTCAAACCTCAATCCTCAACCTTCAATCCTCAATACTCAATCTTCAATCCTCAAACCTCAATCCTCAATCCTCAATCCTCAACCCTCAATCGTCAGTCTTCAATCCTCAATACTCAATCTTCAATCCTCAATCCTCAATCTTCAATCCTCAATCCTCAATCCTCAATCCTCAATCCTCAATCCTCAATCCTCAATCCTCAATCCTCAATCCTCAATCCTCAATCCTTAGACCTCAAACCTCAATCCTCAATCCTCAATCCTCATTCGTCAGTCTTCAATCCTCAATACTCAATCTTCAATCCTCAATCCTCAATCCTCATTCTTCAATTCTCAATATCCAATGCTCAATCTTCAATCCTCTATCCTGATGCTTCAATCCTCAATACCCAATCCTCAATCTTCAATCCCCAATCCTCAATCCTCAATTCTCAATCCTCAATCCTCAGTCCTGAGTCCTCAAACCTCAATCCTCAACCCTCAGCCCTCATCGTCAATCCTCAATCCTCAATCCTAAATCCTCAATCCTCAATCTTCAATACTCAATTTTCAATCCTCAATCCTCAGTCCTCAAACCTCAATTCTGAATCCTCAATCTTCGTCCCTCAGTCCTCAACAATCAGTTGTCAATCCTCAATCCTCAATGGAATATCCTCAGTTCAGAGTTATCAATACGCAATACACAATCTGCAATCTTCAAATCTCTATCCACAAACATCAACTCTCATCACTCAACCCTCAACACTCAGTCCCCAATCCTCAATCTTCAAACCTCAATCCTCAATCCTCAATCCTCAATCCCCAATCTTCAATCCTCAATACTCAAACTTCAATCCTCAATCCTCAATCCTCCACCTTCAATCCTCAATACTCAATCTTCAATCCTCAGTCCTCAATCCTCAATCCTCAATCCTCAATCCTCAGTCCTCAATCTTCAATCGTCAATACTCAATCTTCAATCGTCAATCCTCAATCCTCAATCCCCAATCCTCAATCCTCAATCATCAATCCTCAATCCTCAATCGTCTATCTTCAATCCTCAATACTCAATCTTCAATCCTCTATCCTCAATTCTCAATCCTCAATCCTCAATCCTCAATCGTCAATCCTCAGTCCTCAAACCTCTATCCCGAATCCTCAATCCTGAATCCTCAATCTTCAGACCTCAGACCTCAACAATCAGTTGTCAATCCTCAATCCTCAATAGAAAATCATCAGTTCACAGTTTTCAATACTCAATACTCAATCTGCAATCTTCAAATCTCTATCCACAAACATCAATTCTCTTCACTCAACCCTCAACACTCAGTCCCCAATCCTCAATTCTCAATCCTCAATCCTCAATCCTCAATCTTCAATCCTCATTCTTCAATCCTCAATACCCAATCCTCAATCTTCAATCCTCAATCCTAAATCCTCAATTCTCAATCCTCAATCCTCAGTCCTCAGTCCTCAAAACTCAATCCTCAACCCTCCGCCCTCATCGTCGATCCTCAATCCTCAATCCTCAATCCTCAATCTTCAATCCTCAATACTCAATCTTCAATCCTCAATCCCCAATTCTCACTCCTCAATCCTCAATCCTCAATCCTCAATCCTCAGTCCTCAAACCTCTATCCTGAATCCTCAATCCTGAATCCTCAATCTTCAGACCTCAAACGTCAAAACTCTACCCTCAGTCCTCGTCCTCAATCCACAACACTCAATCCTCAATCCTCAATCTTCAATCATCAATATACAATCTTCAGTCCTCAATCCTCAATCCTCAATACTCAATCCTCAATCCTCAATGTTCAATACGCGATACCCAATCCTCGATGTTCAATCCTGAATCCTCAATCCTCAATCCTCAATCCACAACCCTCAACCCTCAATCCTCAATCTTCAATCATCAATATACAAAATTCAGTCCTCAATACCCAATCCTCAATCCTCAATGTTCAATCCGCGATACCCAATCCTCAATGTTCAATCCTCAATCCTCAATCCTCAATCCTCAGTCCTCAATCTTCAATCCTCAACCCTCAAGCCTCAATACTCAATCCTCAATCCTCAGTCCTCAAACCTCAATCCTCAATCCTCAATCCTCAACCGTCAGTCTTCAATCCTCAATACTCAATCTTCAATCCACAATCCTCAACCCTCAATCCTCAATCCTCATTCTTCAATCCTCAATACCCAATCCTCAATCTTCAATCCTCTATCCTCAATCCTCAATCCTCGATCCTCAATCCTCAATCCTCAATCCTCATTCTTTAATCCTCAATACCCAATCCTCAATCTTCATCCTCAATCCACAATCCTCAACTCTAAATTCTCAATCCTCAGTCCTCAGAGCTCAAACCTCAATCCTCAATACTCAATCTTCAATCCTCAATCCTCAACTCTCAATCCGCAATACTCAATCGTCAATCCTCAATCCCCAATCCTCAATCTTCAAACCTCAATCCTCAATCCTCAATCCTCAATCCTCAACCTTCAATTCTCAATACTCAAACTTCAATCCTCAATCCTCAATCCTCAATTCCCAATCGTCAATCCTCAATCCTCAATCTTCAATCCTCAATACTGAATCTTCAATCCTCAGCCCTCAATCCTCAATCCTCAATCCTCATTCTTCAATCATCAATACCCAATCCTCAATCTTCAATCCTCAATCCTCGATCCTCAATTCTCAATCCTCAACCCTCAATCCTCAGACCTCAAACATCAATACGCAACCCTCAGTCCTCGTCCTCAATCCACAACCCTCTATCCTCAATCCTCAATCTTCAATCATCAATGTACAATCTTCAGTCCTCAATCCTCAATCCTCAATCTTCAATCTTCAATCCTCAGTGCTCAATCCTCAATCCTCAATCCTCAAACCTCAATCCAAAATCTTCATTCCTCAATCTTCAATCCTCAATCCTCAATCCTGATTCTTCAATCCTCAATACCCAATCCTCAATCTTCAATCCTCAATGCTCAATCCTCAATTCTCAATCCTCAATCCTCAGTCCTCAGTCCTCAATACACAATCTTCAATCCTCAATCCTCAATACTCAATCCTCAATCCTCAATCCTCAATCCTCTATTGTCAGTCTTCAATCCTCAATACCCAATACTCAATCTTCATTCCTCAGACCCCAATCCTCAATTCTCAATCCTCAATCCTCAATCCTCAATCTTCAATCCTCAATACTCAATCTTCAATCCTCAATACTCAATCTTCAATACTCAATCCTCAGTCCTCAATCCTCAATCCTCAGTCGTCTGTCTTCAATCCTCAATTCTCAATCTTCAATCCTCAATCCTCAGTCCACAAACCTCAATTCTGAATCCTCAATCCTGAATCCTCAATCTTCGGCCCTCAGTCCTCAACAATCGGCTGTCAATCCTCAATCCTCGTTAGAATATCCTCAGTTCAGTGTTTTCAATACGCAATACTCAATCTGCAATCTTCAAATCTCTATCCACCAACATCAATTCTCATCACTCAACCCTCAACACTCAGTCCCCAATCCTCAATCCTCAATACTCAATCCTCAATCCTCAATCCTCAATCCTCAATTGTCAGTCTTCAATCCTCAATACCCAATCCTCAATCTTCATTCCTCAAACCTCAATCCTCAATCCTCAATCCTCAATCCTCAATCCTCAATCCTCAATCCTCAATCCTCAATACTCAGTCCTGAAACCTCAATCCTCAACCTTCAATCCTCAATACTCAATCTTCAATCCTCAATCCTCAATCCTCAATCCTGAATCCTCAATCCTCGCGCGTCAGTCTTCAATCCTCAATACTCAATCTTCTATCCTCAATCCTCAATCTTCAATCCTCAATCCTCAATCCTCAATCTTCAATCCTCATTCTTCAATCCTCAATACCCATTCCTCAATCTTCAATCCTCATTCTTCAATCCTCAATACCCAATCCTCAATCTTCAATACTCAATCCAAAGTCCTCAATTCACAATCCTCAATCCTCAGTCCTCAGTCCTCAAAACTTAATCCTCTACCCTCAACCCTCATCGTCAATCCTCAATCCTCAATCCTCAATCCTCAATCTTCAATCCTCAATACTCAATCTTCAATCCTCAATCATCAATCCTCAATCCTCAATCCTGATTCTTCAATCCTCAATACCCAATCCTCAATCTTCAATCCTCAATCATGAATCCTCAATTCTCAATCCTCAATCCTCAGTCCTCAGTCCTCAAACCTCAATCCTCAACCCTCAGCCCTCATCGTCAATCCTCAATCCTCAATCCTCAATCCTCAATCCTCAATCTTCAATCCTCTATACTCAATCTTCAATCCTTCCTCAATTCTAAATCCTCGATCCTCAGTCCGCAGTCCTCAAACATCAATCTTCAACCCTCAGCCCTCATCCTCAATCCTCAATCCTCAATCCTCAATCCTCAATCCTCAATCCTCAATCTTCAATCCTCAATACTCAATCTTCAATCCTCAATACTCAATCTTCAATCCTCAATACTCAATATTCAATCCTCAATACTCAATCTTCAATCCTCAATCATCAATCCTCAATTCTCAATCCTCAATCCTCAGTCCTCAGTCCTCAAAGCTCAATCCTCAACCCTCAGCCCTCATCGTCAATCCTCAATCCTCAATCCTAAATCCTCAATCTTCAATCCTCAATACTCAATATTCAATCCTCAATCCTCAACCCTCAATCCTCAATCCTCAGTCCTCAATCCTCTATCCTGAATCCTCAATACTGAATCCTCAATCTTCGGCCCTCAGTCCTCAACAATCAGTTGTCAATCCTCAATCCTCAATAGAATATCCTCAGTTCAGAGATTTCAATACGCAATACTCAATCTGCAATCATCAAATCTCTATCCACCAACATCAATTCTCATCACTCAACCCTCAACACTCAGTCCCCAATCCTCAATCTTCAATCCTCAATCCTCAATCCTCCATCCTCATTCTTCAATCCTCAATACCCAATCCTCAATCTTCAATCCACAATCCTAAATCCTCAATTCTCAATCCTCAATCCTCAGTCCTCTGTCCTCAAAACTCAATCCTCAACCCTCAGCCCTCATCGTCAATTCTCAATTCTCAATCCTCAATCCTCAACCTTCAATCCTCAATACTCAATCCTCAATCCTCAATCCTCAAACCTCAATCTAAAATCTTCATTCCTCAATCTTCAATCCTCAATCCTCAATCCTGATTCTTCAATCCTCAATACCCAATCCTCAATCTTCAATCCTCAATCATCAATCCTCAATTCTCAATCCTCAATCCTCAGTCCTCAGTCCTCAAACCTCAATCCTCAACCCTCAGCCCTCATCGTCAATCCTCAATCCTCAATCCTTAATCCTCAATCTTCAATCCTCTATACTCAATCTTCAATCCTCAATCCTCAATTCTCAATCCTCAATGCTCAGTCCTCAGTCCTCAAACCTCAATCTTCAACCCTCAGCCCTCATCCTCAATCCTCAATCCTCAATCCTCAATCCTCAATCCTCAATCCTCAATCCTCAATCCTCAATCCTCAATCCTCAAACCTCAATCCTCAATCCTCAATGTTCAATCCGCGATACCCAATCGTCGATGTTCAAACCTCAATCCTCAATCCTCAATCCTCAATCCTCAATCCTCAATCCTCAATCCTCAATCCTCAGTCCTGAAACCTCAATCCTCAACCTTCAATCCTCAATACTCAATCTTCAATCCTCAATCCTCAATCCTCAATCCTCAATCCTCAATCCTCGCGCGTCAGTCTTCAATCCTCAATACTCAATCTTCTATCCTCAATCCTCAATCTTCAATCCTCAATCCTCAATTCTCAATCCTCAATCCTCAATCTTCAATCCTCATTCTTCAATCCTCAATACCCAATCCTCAATCTTCAATCCTCAATCCTAAGTCCTCAATTCTCAATCCTCAATCCTCAGTCCTCAGTCCTCAAAACTGAATCCTCTACCCCCAGCCCTCATCGTCAATCCTCAATCCTCAATCCTCAATCCTCAATCCTCAATCTTCAATCCTCAATACTCAATCTTCAATCCTCTATCTTCAATTCTCAATCCTCAATCCTCAATCCTCAATCGTCAATCCTCAGTCCTCAAACCTCTATCCTGAATCCTCAATCCTGAATCCTCAATCTTCAGACCTCAGACCTCAACAATCAGTTGTCAATCCTCAATCCTCAATAGAAAAACATCAATTCACAGCTTTCAATACTCAATACTCAATCTGCAATCTTCAAATCTCTATCCACAAACATCAATTCTCATCACTCAACCCTCAACACTCAGTCCCCAATCCTCAATTCTCAATCCTCAAGCCTCAATCCTCAATCCTCAATCCTCAGTCCTCAAACTTCAATCCTCAACCTTCAATCCTCAATACTCAATCTTCAATCCTCAATCCTCAATCCTCAATCCTCAATCCTCAACCCTCAATCGTCAGTCTTCAATCCTCAATACTCAATCTTCAATCCTCAATCCTCAATCTTCAATCCTCAATCCTCAATCCTCAATCCTCAATCCTCAATCCTCAATCCTCAATCCTCAATCCTCAATCCTTAGTCCTCAAACCTCAATCCTCAATCCTCAATCCTCATTCGTCAGTCTTCAATCCTCAATACTCAATCTTCAATCCTCAATCCTCAATCCTCATTCTTCAAGCCTCAATATCCAATGCTCAATCTTCAATCCTCTATCCTCAATCCTCAATCCTCGATTCTCAATCCTCAATCCTCAATCCTCAATCCTCAATCTTCAATCCTCAATACTCAATCTTCAATTCTCAATCCTCAATCCTCAATCCTCAAACGTCAATACTCAATCTTCAATCCTCAACACTCAATCCTCAACCCTCAATACTCAATCCTCATTCTTCAATCCTCAATACCCAATCCTCAATACCCAATCCTCAATCCTCAATCCTCAATCATCAATTATCAATGTACAATCTTCAGTCCTCAATCCTCAATCCTCAATCCTCAATCCTCAATCCTCAATGTTCAATCCGCGATACCCAATCCTCGATGGTCAATCCTCAACCCTCAACCCTCAATCCTCAAACCTCAATGCTCTATCCTCAATCCTCAATCCTCAGTCCTCAAACCTCAATCCTCAACCTTCAATCCTCAATACTCAATCTTCAATCCTCAATCCTCAATCCTCAATCCTCAACCCTCAATCGTCAGTCTTCAATCCTCAATACTCAATCTTCAATCCTCAATCCTCAATCTTCAATCCTCAATCCTCAATCCTCAATCCTCAATCCTCAATCCTCAATCCTCAATCCTCAATCCTCAATCCTCAATCCTCAATCCTTAGTCCTCAAACCTCAATCCTCAATCCTCAATCCTCATTCGTCAGTCTTCAATCCTCAATACTCAATCTTCAATCCTCAATCCTCAATCCTCATTCTTCAAGCCTCAATATCCAATGCTCAATCTTCAATCCTCTATCCTGATGCTTCAATCCTCAATACCCAATCCTCAATCTTCAATCCCCAATCCTCAATCCTCAATTCTCAATCCTCAATCCTCAGTCCTGAGTCCTCAAACCTCAATCCTCAACCCTCAGCCCTCATCGTCAATCCTCAATCCTCAATCCTAAATCCTCAATCCTCAATCTTCAATACTCAATTTTCAATCCTCAATCCTCAGTCCTCAAACCTCAATTCTGAATCCTCAATCTTCGTCCCTCAGTCCTCAACAATCAGTTGTCAATCCTCAATCCTCAATGGAATATCCTCAGTTCAGAGTTATCAATACGCAATACACAATCTGCAATCTTCAAATCTCTATCCACAAACATCAACTCTCATCACTCAACCCTCAACACTCAGTCCCCAATCCTCAATCCTCAATCTTCAATCCTCAATCCTCAATCCTCAATCCTCAATCCTCAATCCTCAATCCTCAATCCTCAATCCTCAATCCTCAATTCTCAATCCTTAGTCCTCAAACCTCAATCCTCAATCCTCAATCCTCATTCGTCAGTCTTCAATCCTCAATACTCAATCTTCAATCCTGAATCCTCAATCCTCATTCTTCAAGCCTCAATATCCAATGCTCAATCTTCAATCCTCTATCCTGATGCTTCAATCCTCAATACCCAATCCTCAATCTTCAATCCCCAATCCTCAATCCTCAATTCTCAATCCTCAATCCTCAATCCTCAGTCCTGAGTCCTCAAACCTCAATCCTCAACCCTCAGCCCTCATCGTCAAATCTCAATCCTCAATCCTAAATCCTCAATCCTCAATCTTCAATACTCAATTTTCAATCCTCAATCCTCAGTCCTCAAACCTCAATTCTGAATCCTCAATCTTCGTCCCTCAGTCCTCAACAATCAGTTGTCAATCCTCAATCCTCAATGGAATATCCTCAGTTCAGAGTTATCAATACGCAATACACAATCTGCAATCTTCAAATCTCTATCCACAAACATCAACTCTCATCACTCAACCCTCAACACTCAGTCCCCAATCCTCAATCTTCAAACCTCAATCCTCAATCCTCAATCCTCAATCCCCAATCTTCAATCCTCAATACTCAAACTTCAATCCTCAATCCTCAATCCTCCACCTTCAATCCTCAATACTCAATCTTCAATCCTCAGTCCTCAATCCTCAATCCTCAATCCTCAATCCTCAGTCCTCAATCTTCAATCGTCAATACTCAATCTTCAATCGTCAATCCTCAATCCTCAATCCCCAATCCTCAATCCTCAATCATCAATCCTCAATCCTCAATCCTCAATCTTCAATACTCAATACTCAATCTTCAATCCTCAATCCTCAATTCTCAATCCTCAATCCTCAATCCTCAATCCTCAATCCTCAGTCCTCAAACCTCTATCCTCAATCCTCAATTCTGAATCCTCAATCTTCAATCCTCAATCCTCAATGTTCAATACGCGATACCCAATCCTCGATGTTCAATCCTGAATCCTCAATCCTCAATCCTCAATCCACAACCCTCAACCCTCAATCCTCAATCTTCAATCATCAATATACAAAATTCAGTCCTCAATACCCAATCCTCAATCCTCAATGTTCAATCCGCGATACCCAATCCTCAATGTTCAATCCTCAATCCTCAATCCTCAATCCTCAGTCCTCAATCCTCAATCCTCAACCCTCAAGCCTCAATACTCAATCCTCAATCCTCAGTCCTCAAACCTCAATCCTCAATCCTCAATCCTCAACCGTCAGTCTTCAATCCTCAATATTCAATCTTCAATCCACAATCCTCAACCCTCAATCCTCAATCCTCATTCTTCAATCCTCAGTACCCAATCCTCAATCTTCAATCCTCTATCCTCAATCCTCAATCCTCGATCCTCAATCCTCAATCCTCAATCCTCATTCTTTAATCCTCAATACCCAATCCTCAATCTTCATCCTCAATCCACAATCCTCAACTCTCAATTCTCAATCCTCAGTCCTCAGACCTCAAACCTCAATCCTCAACCCTCAGCCCTCATCGTCAATCCTCAATCCTCAATCCTCAATCCTCAATCTTCAATCCTCAATACTCAATCTTCAATCCTCAATCCTCAACTCTCAATCCGCAATACTCAATCCTCAATCCTCAATCTTCAATCCTCAATACTCAATCTTCAATCCTCAGTCCTCAATCCTCAATCCTCAATCCTCATTCTTCAATCATCAATACCCAATCCTCAATCTTCAATCCTCAATCCTCGATCCTCAATTCTCAATATACAACCCTCAATCCTCAGACCTCAAACATCAATACGCAACCCTCAGTCCTCGTCCTCAATCCACAACCCTCTATCCTCAATCCTCAATCTTCAATCATCAATGTACAATCTTCAGTCCTCAATCCTCAATCCTCAATCCTCAACCTTCAATCCTCAGTGCTCAATCCTCAATCCTCAATCCTCAAACCTCAATCCAAAATCTTCATTCCTCAATCTTCAATCCTCAATCCTCAATCCTGATTCTTCAATCCTCAATACCCAATCCTCAATCTTCAATCCTCAATCCTCAATCCTCAATCCTCAATCCTCAATCCTCAATCCTCAATCCTCAATCCTCAATCCTTAGTCCTCAAACCTCAATCCTCAATCCTCAATCCTCATTCGTCAGTCCTCAATCCTCAATACTCAATCTTCAATCCTCAATCCTCAATCCTCATTCTTCAAGCCTCAATATCCAATGCTCAATCTTCAATCCTCTATCCTGATGCTTCAATCCTCAATACCCAATCCTCAATCTTCAATCCCCAATCCTCAATCCTCAATTCTCAATCCTCAATCCTCAGTCCTGAGTCCTCAAACCTCAATCCTCAACCCTCAGCCCTCATCGTCAATCCTCAATCCTCAATCCTAAATCCTCAATCCTCAATCTTCAATACTCAATTTTCAATCCTCAATCCTCAGTCCTCAAACCTCAATTCTGAATCCTCAATCTTCGTCCCTCAGTCCTCAACAATCAGTTGTCAATCCTCAATCCTCAATGGAATATCCTCAGTTCAGAGTTATCAATACGCAATACACAATCTGCAATCTTCAAATCTCTATCCACAAACATCAACTCTCATCACTCAACCCTCAACACTCAGTCCCCAATCCTCAATCCTCAATCTTCAATCCTCAATCCTCAATCCTCAATCCTCAATCCTCAATCCTCAATCCTCAATCCTCAATCCTCAATCCTCAATTCTCAATCCTTAGTCCTCAAACCTCAATCCTCAATCCTCAATCCTCATTCGTCAGTCTTCAATCCTCAATACTCAATCTTCAATCCTGAATCCTCAATCCTCATTCTTCAAGCCTCAATATCCAATGCTCAATCTTCAATCCTCTATCCTGATGCTTCAATCCTCAATACCCAATCCTCAATCTTCAATCCCCAATCCTCAATCCTCAATTCTCAATCCTCAATCCTCAATCCTCAGTCCTGAGTCCTCAAACCTCAATCCTCAACCCTCAGCCCTCATCGTCAATCCTCAATCCTCAATCCTAAATCCTCAATCCTCAATCTTCAATACTCAATTTTCAATCCTCAATCCTCAGTCCTCAAACCTCAATTCTGAATCCTCAATCTTCGTCCCTCAGTCCTCAACAATCAGTTGTCAATCCTCAATCCTCAATGGAATATCCTCAGTTCAGAGTTATCAATACGCAATACACAATCTGCAATCTTCAAATCTCTATCCACAAACATCAACTCTCATCACTCAACCCTCAACACTCAGTCCCCAATCCTCAATCTTCAAACCTCAATCCTCAATCCTCAATCCTCAATCCCCAATCTTCAATCCTCAATACTCAAACTTCAATCCTCAATCCTCAATCCTCCACCTTCAATCCTCAATACTCAATCTTCAATCCTCAGTCCTCAATCCTCAATCCTCAATCCTCAATCCTCAGTCCTCAATCTTCAATCGTCAATACTCAATCTTCAATCGTCAATCCTCAATCCTCAATCCCCAATCCTCAATCCTCAATCATCAATCCTCAATCCTCAATCCTCAATCTTCAATACTCAATACTCAATCTTCAATCCTCAATCCTCAATTCTCAATCCTCAATCCTCAATCCTCAATCCTCAATCCTCAGTCCTCAAACCTCTATCCTCAATCCTCAATTCTGAATCCTCAATCTTCAATCCTCAATCCTCAATGTTCAATACGCGATACCCAATCCTCGATGTTCAATCCTGAATCCTCAATCCTCAATCCTCAATCCACAACCCTCAACCCTCAATCCTCAATCTTCAATCATCAATATACAAAATTCAGTCCTCAATACCCAATCCTCAATCCTCAATGTTCAATCCGCGATACCCAATCCTCAATGTTCAATCCTCAATCCTCAATCCTCAATCCTCAGTCCTCAATCCTCAATCCTCAACCCTCAAGCCTCAATACTCAATCCTCAATCCTCAGTCCTCAAACCTCAATCCTCAATCCTCAATCCTCAACCGTCAGTCTTCAATCCTCAATATTCAATCTTCAATCCACAATCCTCAACCCTCAATCCTCAATCCTCATTCTTCAATCCTCAGTACCCAATCCTCAATCTTCAATCCTCTATCCTCAATCCTCAATCCTCGATCCTCAATCCTCAATCCTCAATCCTCATTCTTTAATCCTCAATACCCAATCCTCAATCTTCATCCTCAATCCACAATCCTCAACTCTCAATTCTCAATCCTCAGTCCTCAGACCTCAAACCTCAATCCTCAACCCTCAGCCCTCATCGTCAATCCTCAATCCTCAATCCTCAATCCTCAATCTTCAATCCTCAATACTCAATCTTCAATCCTCAATCCTCAACTCTCAATCCGCAATACTCAATCCTCAATCCTCAATCTTCAATCCTCAATACTCAATCTTCAATCCTCAGTCCTCAATCCTCAATCCTCAATCCTCATTCTTCAATCATCAATACCCAATCCTCAATCTTCAATCCTCAATCCTCGATCCTCAATTCTCAATATACAACCCTCAATCCTCAGACCTCAAACATCAATACGCAACCCTCAGTCCTCGTCCTCAATCCACAACCCTCTATCCTCAATCCTCAATCTTCAATCATCAATGTACAATCTTCAGTCCTCAATCCTCAATCCTCAATCCTCAACCTTCAATCCTCAGTGCTCAATCCTCAATCCTCAATCCTCAAACCTCAATCCAAAATCTTCATTCCTCAATCTTCAATCCTCAATCCTCAATCCTGATTCTTCAATCCTCAATACCCAATCCTCAATCTTCAATCCTCAATGCTCAATCCTCAATTCTCAATCCTCAATCCTCAGTCCTCAGTCCTCAATACACAATCTTCAATCCTCAATCCTCAATACTCAATCCTCAATCCTCAATCCTCAATCCTCAATTGTCAGTCTTCAATCCTCAATACCCAATACTCAATCTTCATTCCTCAGACCCCAATCCTCAATTCTCAATCCTCAATCCTCAATCCTCAATCTTCAATCCTCAATACTCAATCTTCAATCCTCAATACTCAATCTTCAATACTCAATCCTCAGTCCTCAATCCTCAATCCTCAGTCGTCTGCCTTCAATCCTCAATACTCAATCTTCAATCCTCAATCCTCAGTCCACAAACCTCAATTCTGAATCCTCAATCCTGAATCCTCAATCTTCGGCCCTCAGTCCTCAACAATCGGCTGTCAATCCTCAATCCTCGTTAGAATATCCTCAGTTCAGTGTTTTCAATACGCAATACCCAATCTGCAATCTTCAAATCTCTATCCACCAACATCAATTCCCATCACTCAACCCTCAACACTCAGTCCCCAATCCTCAATCTTCAAACCTCAATCCTCAATCCTCAATCCTCAATCCTCAATCTTCAATCCTCAATACTCAATACTCAATACTCAATCCTCAATCGTCAATCCTCAATCCCCAATCCTCAATCTTCAAACCTCAATCCTCAATCCTCAATCCTCAATCCTCAATCTTCAATTCTCAATACTCAATCTTCAATCCTCAATCCTCAATCCTCAATCCCCAATCCTCAATCCTCAATCCTCAATCTTCAATCCTCAATACTCAATCTTCAATCCTCAATCCTCAATCCTCAATCCTCAATCCTCAATCCCCAATCCTCAATCCTCAATCGTCAATCCTCAATCCTCAATACTCAATCTTCAATCCTCAATCCTCAACTCTCAACCCTCAATCCTCAGTCCTCAGTCCTCAAACCTCAATCGTCAAACCTCAGCCCTCATCCTCAATCCTCAATCCTCAATCCTCAATCCTCAATCTTCAATCCTCAGTACTCAATTTCAAACCTCAATCCTCAGTCCTCAAACCTCAATTCTGAATCCTCAAT
The DNA here is from genome assembly GCF_051401765.1 of Calliopsis andreniformis. NCBI lineage: Eukaryota > Metazoa > Arthropoda > Insecta > Hymenoptera > Andrenidae > Calliopsis > Calliopsis andreniformis. The sequence goes on from NW_027480813.1 coordinate 147,164, forward strand.
CCTGCATCCTCAATCTTCAGCCCTCAGTCCTCAACAATCAGTTGCCAATACTCAATTCCCAATAGAATATCCTCAATTCACTGTTTTGAATACTCAATACTCAATCTGCAATCTTCAAATCTCTATCCACAAACATCAATTCTCGTCACTCAACCCTGAACGCTCAGTCCTCAATGTTCAATCCTCAATCTTCAATTCTCAATCTTCAAACCTCAATACTGAATCTTCAATCCTCAATCCCCAATCCTCAATCCTCAATCGTCAATCCTCAATCCTCTGTAATCAATCCTCAATCTTCAATACTCAATCGTCAATCCTCAGTCCTCAATCTTCAATCCTCAATCCTCGTTCCTCAAACCTCAATCCTCAAGCCTTAGTCCTCATCCTCAATTCTCAATTCTCAATCCTCAATCCTCAATCCTCAATCCTCAATCCTCAATCCTCAATCGTCAATCTTCAATCCTCAATACTCAATCTTCAGTCCTCAATCCCCAATCCTCAATCCTCAATGCTCATTCTTCAATCCTCAATACCCAATTCTCAATCTTCAATCCTCAATCCTCAATCCTGAATTCTCAATCCTCAATCCTCAATCCTCAGACCTCAAACAGCAATACTCAACCTTCAGTCCTCGTCCTCAATCCACAACCATCAATCCTCAATCCTCAATCTTCAATCATCAATATTCAATCTTCAGTCCTCAATCCTCAATCCTCAATCCTCATTCCTCAATCCTCAATACTCAATCCTCAATCCTCAATCTTCAATCCTCAATACTCAATCTTCAATCCTAAATCCTCAATCCTCATTCTTCAATCCTCAATACCCAATCCCCAATCTTCTATCCTCAATCCTCAACACTCAATCCTCAATGTTCAATCCTCAATACCCAATCCTCAGTCTTCAATCCTCAATCCTCAATCCTCAATCCTCAATCCTCAATCCTCAGTCCTCAAACCTCAATCCTGATTCCTCAACCCTGAATCCTCAATGTTCATCCCTAAGTCCTCAACAGTCAGTTCTCAATCCTCAATCCTCAATAGAATATCCTCAATTCACGGTTTTCAATACTCAATACTCAATCTGCAATCTTCAGACCTCTATCCACAAACATCAATTCTCATCACTCAATCCTCAATACTCAGTCCCCAATCCTCAATCTTCAATCCTCAATCCTCTATCCGCAACAGTCAATCCTCAATGTTCAATCCTCAATAGCCAACCCTCAGTCTTCAATCCTCAATCCTCAATCCTCAATCCTCAATCCTCAATCCTCAATCCTCAATCCTCAATCCTCAATCCTCAATCCTCAATCCTCAATCGTCAATATTCAATTCTCAATACTCAATCTTCAATCCTCAATCCTCAATACTCAATACTAAATCCTCATTCTTCAATCCTCAATACCCAATCCTCAATCTTCAATTCTCAATCTTCAATCCTCAATCCTCAATCCTCAGTCCTCAAACCTCAATCCTGATTCCTCAACCCTGAATCCTCAATGTTCAGCCCTAAGTCCTCAAGAGTCAGTTGTCAATCCTCAATCCTCAATAGAATATCCTCAATTCACGGTTTTCAATACTCAATACTCAATCTGCAATCTTCAGACCTCTATCCACAAACATCAATTCTCATCACTCAACCCTCAATACTCAGTCCCCAATCCTCAATCTTTAATCCTCAATCCTCTAACCTCAACACTCAATCCTCAATGTTCAATCCGCAATACCCAACCCTCAGTCTTCAATCCTCAATCCTCAGTCCTCAATCCTCAATCCTCAATCCTCAATCCTCAATCCTCAATCCTCAATCGTCAATATTCAATCCTCAATCTTAATCTTCAATTCTCAGTACTCAATCTTCAATCCTCAATCCTCAATCCTCAATCTTCAATCCTCAATCCTCAATCTTCAATCCTCAATACTCAATCTTCAATCCTCAATCCTCAATCCTCAATCCTCAATCCTCAATCCTCAATCCTCATTCTTCAATCCTCATTACCGAATCCTCAATCTTCAATCCTCAATCCTCAATCCTCAATTCTCAATCCTCAATCCTGAATCCTCAGACTTCAAACATCAATACTCAACCCTCAGTCCTCGTCCTCAATCCTCAATATTCAGTCATTAATATTCAACCTTCAATCCTCAATCCTCAATCCTCTATCCTCAACACTTAATCCTCAATGTTCAATCCTCAATACCCAATCCTCAGTCTTCAATCCTCAATCCTCAATCCTCAATCCTCAATCCTCAATCCTCAGTTCTCAAACCTCAATCCTGATTCCTCAACCCTGAATCCTCAATGTTCAGCCCTAAGTCCTCAACAGTCAGTTCTCAATCCTCAATCCTCAATAGAATATCCTCAATTCACGGTTTTCAATACTCAACACTCAATCTGCAATCTTCAGACCTCCATCCACAAACATCAATTCTCATCACTCAACCCTCAATACTCAGTCCCCAATCCTCAATCTTCAATCCTCAATCCTCTATCCTCAACACTCAATCCTCAATGTTCAATCCTCAATCCTCATTCTTCAATCCTCAACACCCAATCCTCAATCTTCAATCCTCAATCCTCGATCCTCAATTCTCAATCCTCAATCCTCAATCCTCAGACCTCAAACATCAACACTCAACCCTCAGTCCTCGTCCTCAATCCACAACCCTCAATCCTCGATCCTCAATCTTGAATCCTCAATCCTCAGTCCTCAATCCTCAATCCTTAATCCTCAATCCTCTGTCCTCAATCCTCAATCGTCAATCTCCAATCCTGAATACTCAACCTTCAATCCTCAATCCTCAATCCTCAATCCTCAATCCTCAATCCTCATTCTTCATTCCTCAATACCCAATCCTCAATCTTCAATCCTCAATCCTCAATCCTCAATTCTCAACCCTCAACCCTCAGTCCTCAGACCTCAAACATCAATCCTCAAACCTCAGCCCTTGTCATCAATCCTCAATCCTCAATCCTCAATTTTCAATCTTCAATCCTCAATACTCAATATTCAATCCTCAATCCTCAGACCTCACACTCAAATCTGAATTCTCAATCCTCAATCCTCAATCCTCAATCTTCAATCCTCAATAATCAATCTCCAATCCTAGATCCTCAATACCCAATACTCAATCCTTAATCCTCAATATTCAATCCTCAATCCCCAGTACTCAATCTTCAATCCTCAATGCTCAATCCTCAATCCCCAAACCTCAGTCCTCAATCCTCAATCCTCAATCCTCAAACCTCAACCCTCAACCGTCAGTCCTCGTCCTGAATCCTCAACCCTCAATCCTCAATCCTCAATCTTCAATCATCAATACTCAATATTCAATCCTCAATCCTCAATCCTCAGTCCTCAATCCTCAATCCTCAATCCTCAATCCTCAATCATCAACCCTCAATCCTCATTCTACAATCCTCAATAACCAATCCGCAATCTTCAATCCTCAATCCTCAATCCTCAATTCCCAATCCTCAATCCTCATTCCTCAGTCCTCAAACCTCAATCCTCAACCCTCAGCCCTCATCCTCAATCCTCAATCCTCATTCTTCAATATTCAATACCCAATCCTCAATCTTCAATCCTCAATCCTCAATCCTCAATCCTCAATCCTCAATCCTCAATCCTCAATCCTCAATCCTGAATCCTCAATCCTCAGTCCCAAATACTCAATCTTCAATACTCAATCCTCAATCCTCAATCTTCAATCCTCAATACTCAATCTTCAATCCTCAATCCTCATTCCTCAGTTCTCAATCCTCAATATTCAATCCTCAATCCCCAGTACTCAATCTTCAATCCTCAATGCTCAATCCTCAATCCCCAATCCTCAGTCCTCAATCCTCAATCCTCAATCCTCAAACCTCAACCCTCAACCGTCAGTCCTCGTCCTGAATCCTCAACCCTCAATCCTCAATCCTCATTCTACAATCCCCAATACCCAATGCTCAGTCCTCAATCCTCAATCCTCAATCCTCAATTGTCAGCCTTCAATCCTCAATACTCAATCTTCAATCCTCAACACTCAATCCTCAATCCTCAATACTCAATACTCATTCTTCAATCCTCAATACCCAATCCTCAATTTCCAATCCTCAATCCTCAATCTTCAATCCTCAATCCTCAATCCTCAATCCTCAATCCTCAATCCTCAGTCCTCAAACCACAATTCTGAATACTCAATCCTGAATCCTCAATCTTCAGCTCTCAGTCCTCAACAATTAGTTGTCAGTCCTCAATCCTCAATAGAATATCCTCAGTTCAGAGTCTTCAATACGCAATACTCAATCTGCAATCTTCAAACATCTATCCACAAACATCGATTCTCATCACTCAACAATCAACACTCAGTCCCCGATCCTCAATCTTCAACCCTCAATCCTCAACACTCAGTCCCCAATCCTCAGTCTTCAACCCTCAATACTCAATCTTCAATCCTCAATCCTCAATCATCGATCCTCAATCCTCAATCCTCAATCGTCAATCTCCATTCCTGAATACGCAATCTTCAATCTTCAATCCTCAATCCTCAATCCTCAATCCTCATTCTTCAATACTCAATAACCAATCCTGAATCTTCAATCCTCAATCCTCAATCCTGAATTCTCAATCCTCAATCCTCAGTCCTCAGTCCTCAAACCTCAATCCTCAACCCTCAGCCCTCATCCTCAATCCTCAATCCTCAATCTTCAGTACTCAATACTCAATCTTCAATCCTCATTCCTCAATCCTCAAACCTCAATCCCGAATCCTCAATCCTGAATCCTCAATCTTCAGCCCTCAGTCCTCAACAATCAGTTGTCAATCCCCAATCCTCAATAGAATATCCTCAATTCACAGTTTTCAGTACTCAATACTCAATCTGCAATCTTCAGATCTCTATCCACATACATCAATTCTCATCACTCAACCCTCAATACTCAGTCCCCAATCCTCAATCTTCAAACCTCAATACTCAATCCTCAATCATCAATATTCAATCTTCAATCCTCAATCGTCAATCCTCAATTCTCAATCCTCAATCCTCAAAGTTCAATCGTCAATACCCAATCCGCAATCTTCAATCCTCAATCCTCAATTCTCAATCCTCAATCCGCAGTCCTCAGTCCTCAAACCTCAATCCTAAACCCTCAGCCCTCATCGTCAATCCTCAATCCTCAATCCTCAATCCTCAATCTTCAATCCTCAATACTCAATCTTCAATCCTCAATCCTCAATTCTCAATCCTCAATACTCAATCCTCAATCGTCAATCCTCAATCTTCAATACTCAATACTCAATCTTCAATCCTCAGTCCTCAATCCTCAATCCTCAATCCTCATTCTTCAATCATCAATACCCAATCCTCAATCTTCAATCCTCAATCATCAATTATCAATTCTCAATCCTCAATCCTCAGTCCTCAGTCCTCAAAGCTCAATCCGCATCCCTCAGCCCTCATCGTCAATCCTCAATCCTCAATCCTAAATCCTCAACCTTCAATCCTCAATACTCAATCTTCAATCCTCAATCCTCAACCCTCAATCCTCAATCCTCAGTCCTCAATCCTCTATAATGAATCCTCAATACTGAATCCTCAATCTTCGGCCCCCAGTCCTCAACAATCAGTTGTCAATCCTCAATCCTCAATAGAATATCCTCAGTTCAGAGATTTCAATACGCAATACTCAATCTGCAATCTTCAAATCTCTATCCACCAACATCAATTCTCATCACTCAACCCTCAACACTCAGTCCCCAATTCTCAATCTTCAATCCTCAATCCTCAATCCTCCATCCTCATTCTTCAATCCTCAATACCCAATCCTCAATCTTCAATCCTCAATCCTAAATCCTCAATTCTCAATCCTCAATCCTCAGTCCTCTGTCCTCAAAACTCAATCCTCAACCCTCAGCCCTCATCGTCAATCCTCAATTCTCAATCCTCAATCCTCAACCTTCAATCCTCAATACTCAATCCTCAATCTTCAATCCTCAAACCTCAATCCAAAATCTTCATTCCTCAATCTTCAATCCTCAATCCTCAATCCTGATTCTTCAATCCTCAATACCCAATCCTCAATCTTCAATCCTCAATCATCAATCCTCAATTCTCAATCCTCAATCCTCAGTCCTCAGTCCTCAAAGCTCAATCCTCAACCCTCAGCCCTCATCGTCAATCCTCAATCCTCAATCCTAAATCCTCAATCTTCAGTCCTCAATACTCAATCTTCAATCCTCAATCCTCAACCCTCAATCCTCAATCCTCAGTCCTCAATCCTCTATCCTGAATCCTCAATACTGAATCCTCAATCTTCGGCCCTCAGTCATCAACTATCAGTTGTCAATCCTCAATCCTCAATAGAATATCCTCAGTTCAGAGATTTCAATACGCAATACTCAATCTGCAATCTTCAAATCTCTATCCACCAACATCAATTCTCATCACTCAACCCTCAACACTCAGTCCCCAATCCTCAATCTTCAATCCTCAATCCTCAATCCTCCATCCTCATTCTTCAATCCTCAATACCCAATCCTCAATCTTCAATCCTCAATCCTAAATCCTCAATTCTCAATCCTCAATCCTCAGTCCTCTGTCATCAAAACTCAATCCTCAACCCTCAGCCCTCATCGTCAATCCTCAATTCTCAATCCTCAATCCTCAACCTTCAATCCTCAATACTCAATCCTCAATCCTCAATCCTCAAACCTCAATCCAAAATCTTCATTCCTCAATCTTCAATCCTCAATCCTCAATCCTGATTCTTCAATCCTCAATACCCAATCCTCAATCTTCAATCCTCAATCATCAATCCTCAATTCTCAATCCTCAATCCTCAGTCCTCAGTCCTCAAACCTCAATCCTCAACCCTCAGACCTCATCGTCAATCCTCAATCCTCAATCCTTAATCCTCAATCTTCAATCCTCTATACTCAATCTTCAATCCTCAATCCTCAATGTTCAATCCTCAATCCTCAGTCCTCAGTCCTCAAACCTCAATCTTCATCCCTCAGCCCTCATCCTTAATCCTCAGTCCTCAATCCTCAATCCTCAATCCTCAATCCTCAATCCTCAATCCTCAATCCTCAATCCTCAATCCTCAATCCTCAATCCTCAATCCTCAATCCTCAATCCTCAATCCTCAATCCTCAATCCTCAATCCTCAATGTTCAATCCGCGATACCCAATCGTCGATGTTCAATCCTCAATCCTCAATCCTCAATCCTCAATCCTCAATCCTCAATCCTCAATCCTCAGTCCTCAGTCCTCAAACCTCCATCCTCAACCCTCAGCCCTCATCGTCAATCCTCAATCCTCAATCCTCAATCCTCAATCTTCAATCCTCAATACTCAATCTTCAATCCTCTATCCTCAATTCTCAATCCTCAATCCTCAATCCTCAATCCTCAATCCTCAGTCCTCAAACATCTATCCTGAATCCTCAATCCTGAATCCTCAATCTTCAGACCTCAGACCTCAACAATCAGTTGTCAATCCTCAATCCTCAATAGAATATCCTCAGTTCAGACGATTTCAATATGCAATACTCAATCTGCAATCTTCAAATCTCTATCCACCAACATCAATTCTCATCACTCAACGCTCAACACTCAGTCCCCAATCCTCAATCTTCAATCCTCAATCCTCAATCCTCCATTCTCATCCTTCAATCCTCAATACCCAATCCGCAATCTTCAATCCTCAATCCTAAATCCTCAATTCTCAATCCTCAGTCCTCAGTCCTCAAACCTCAATCTTCAACCCTCAGCCCTCATCCTCAATCCTCAATCCTCAATCCTCAATCCTCAATCCTCAATCCTCAATCCTCAGTCCTCAATCCTCAATACTCAATCCTCAATGTTCAATCCGCGATACCCAATCCTCGATGTTCAATCCTCAATCCTCAATCCTCAATCCTCAATCCTCAATCCTCAGTCCTCATTCTTCAATCCTCAATACCCAATCCTCAATCTTTAATCCTCAAACCTCAATCCTCAATTCTCAATCCTCAATCCTCAAACTTCAATCCTCATTCTTCAATCCTCAATACCCAATCCTCAATCTTCAATCCTCAATCCTAAGTCCTCAATTCTCAATCCTCAATCCTCAGTCCTCAGTCCTCAAAACTGAATCCTCTACCCTCAGCCCTCATCGTCAATTCTCAATCCTCAATCCTCAATCCTTAATCCTCAATCTTCAATCCTCAATACTCAATCTTCAATCCTCTATCCTCAATTCTCAATCCTCAATCCTCAATCCTCAATCGTCAATCCTCAGTCCTCAAACCTCTATCCCGAATCCTCAATCCTGAATCCTCAATCTTCAGACCTCAGACCTCAACAATCAGTTGTCAATCCTCAATCCTCAATAGAAAATCATCAGTTCACAGTTTTCAATACTCAATACTCAATCTGCAATCTTCAAATCTCTATCCACAAACATCAATTCTCTTCACTCAACCCTCAACACTCAGTCCCCAATCCTCAATTCTCAATCCTCAATCCTCAATCCTCAATCTTCAATCCTCATTCTTCAATCCTCAATACCCAATCCTCAATCCTCAATCCTCAATCCTCAATCCTAAATCCTCAATTCTCAATCCTCAATCCTCAGTCCTCAGTCCTCAAAACTCAATCCTCAACCCTCCGCCCTCATCGTCAATCCTCAATCCTCAATCCTCAATCCTCAATCTTCAATACTCAATACTCAATCTTCAATCCTCAATCCTCAATTCTCAATCCTCAATCCTCAATCCTCAATCCTCAATCCTCAGTCCTCAAACCTCTATCCTCAATCCTCAATTCTGAATCCTCAATCTTCAATCCTCAATCCTCAATGTTCAATACGCGATACCCAATCCTCGATGTTCAATCCTGAATCCTCAATCCTCAATCCTCAATCCACAACCCTCAACCCTCAATCCTCAATCTTCAATCATCAATATACAAAATTCAGTCCTCAATACCCAATCCTCAATCCTCAATGTTCAATCCGCGATACCCAATCCTCAATGTTCAATCCTCAATCCTCAATCCTCAATCCTCAGTCCTCAATCCTCAATCCTCAACCCTCAAGCCTCAATACTCAATCCTCAATCCTCAGTCCTCAAACCTCAATCCTCAATCCTCAATCCTCAACCGTCAGTCTTCAATCCTCAATATTCAATCTTCAATCCACAATCCTCAACCCTCAATCCTCAATCCTCATTCTTCAATCCTCAGTACCCAATCCTCAATCTTCAATCCTCTATCCTCAATCCTCAATCCTCGATCCTCAATCCTCAATCCTCAATCCTCATTCTTTAATCCTCAATACCCAATCCTCAATCTTCATCCTCAATCCACAATCCTCAACTCTCAATTCTCAATCCTCAGTCCTCAGACCTCAAACCTCAATCCTCAACCCTCAGCCCTCATCGTCAATCCTCAATCCTCAATCCTCAATCCTCAATCTTCAATCCTCAATACTCAATCTTCAATCCTCAATCCTCAACTCTCAATCCGCAATACTCAATCCTCAATCCTCAATCTTCAATCCTCAATACTCAATCTTCAATCCTCAGTCCTCAATCCTCAATCCTCAATCCTCATTCTTCAATCATCAATACCCAATCCTCAATCTTCAATCCTCAATCCTCGATCCTCAATTCTCAATATACAACCCTCAATCCTCAGACCTCAAACATCAATACGCAACCCTCAGTCCTCGTCCTCAATCCACAACCCTCTATCCTCAATCCTCAATCTTCAATCATCAATGTACAATCTTCAGTCCTCAATCCTCAATCCTCAATCCTCAACCTTCAATCCTCAGTGCTCAATCCTCAATCCTCAATCCTCAAACCTCAATCCAAAATCTTCATTCCTCAATCTTCAATCCTCAATCCTCAATCCTGATTCTTCAATCCTCAATACCCAATCCTCAATCTTCAATCCTCAATGCTCAATCCTCAATTCTCAATCCTCAATCCTCAGTCCTCAGTCCTCAATACACAATCTTCAATCCTCAATCCTCAATACTCAATCCTCAATCCTCAATCCTCAATCCTCAATTGTCAGTCTTCAATCCTCAATACCCAATACTCAATCTTCATTCCTCAGACCCCAATCCTCAATTCTCAATCCTCAATCCTCAATCCTCAATCTTCAATCCTCAATACTCAATCTTCAATCCTCAATACTCAATCTTCAATACTCAATCCTCAGTCCTCAATCCTCAATCCTCAGTCGTCTGCCTTCAATCCTCAATACTCAATCTTCAATCCTCAATCCTCAGTCCACAAACCTCAATTCTGAATCCTCAATCCTGAATCCTCAATCTTCGGCCCTCAGTCCTCAACAATCGGCTGTCAATCCTCAATCCTCGTTAGAATATCCTCAGTTCAGTGTTTTCAATACGCAATACCCAATCTGCAATCTTCAAATCTCTATCCACCAACATCAATTCCCATCACTCAACCCTCAACACTCAGTCCCCAATCCTCAATCTTCAAACCTCAATCCTCAATCCTCAATCCTCAATCCACAATCTTCAATCCTCAATACTCAATACTCAATACTCAATCCTCAATCGTCAATCCTCAATCCCCAATCCTCAATCTTCAAACCTCAATCCTCAATCCTCAATCCTCAATCCTCAATCTTCAATTCTCAATACTCAATCTTCAATCCTCAATCCTCAATCCTCAATCCCCAATCCTCAATCCTCAATCCTCAATCTTCAATCCTCAATACTCAATCTTCAATCCTCAATCCTCAATCCTCAATCCTCAATCCTCATTCTTCAATCCTCAATACCCAATTATCAATCTTCCATCCTCTATCCTGAATCCTCAATCCTCGAACCTCAATCCTCAATCCTCAACCCTCATTCTTTAATCCTCAATACCCAATCCTCAATCTTCATCCTCAATCCTCAATCCTCAATTCTCAATCCTCAATCCTCAGTCCTCAGTCCTCAAACCTCCATCCTCAACCCTCAGCCCTCATCGTCAATCCTCAATCCTCAATCCTCAATCCTCAATCTTCAATCCTCAATACTCAATCTTCAATCCTCTATCCTCAATTCTCAATCCTCGATCCTCAATCCTCAATCCTCAATCCTCAATCCTCATTCTACAATCCCCAATACCCAATGCTCAGTCCTCAATCCTCAATCCTCAATCCTCAATTGTCAGCCTTCAATCCTCAATACTCAATCTTCAATCCTCAACACTCAATCCTCAATCCTCAATACTCAATACTCATTCTTCAATCCTCAATACCCAATCCTCAATTTCCAATCCTCAATCCTCAATCTTCAATCCTCAATCCTCAATCCTCAATCCTCAATCCTCAATCCTCAGTCCTCAAACCACAATTCTGAATACTCAATCCTGAATCCTCAATCTTCAGCTCTCAGTCCTCAACAATTAGTTGTCAGTCCTCAATCCTCAATAGAATATCCTCAGTTCAGAGTCTTCAATACGCAATACTCAATCTGCAATCTTCAAACATCTATCCACAAACATCGATTCTCATCACTCAACAATCAACACTCAGTCCCCGATCCTCAATCTTCAACCCTCAATCCTCAACACTCAGTCCCCAATCCTCAGTCTTCAACCCTCAATACTCAATCTTCAATCCTCAATCCTCAATCATCAATCCTCAATCCTCAATCCTCAATCCTCAATTGTCAGTCTTCAATCCTCAGTCCTCAAACCTCTATCCTGAATCCTCAATCCTGAATCCTCAATCTTCAGACCTCAGACCTCAACAATCAGTTGTCAATCCTCAATCCTCAGTAGAAAATCATCAATTCACAGTTTTCAATACTCAATACTCAATCTGCAATCTTCAGATCTCTATCCACAAACATCAATTCTCATCACTCAACCCTCAACACTCAGTCCCCAATCCTCAATCCTCAATCCTCAATCCTCAATCCTCAATCCTCAATCCTCAGTCCTCAGTCCTCAAACCTCAATCCTCAATCCTCAATCCTCAATTGTCAGTCTTCAATCCTCAATACTCAATCTTCAATCCTCAATCCTCAATCCTCAATCCTCAATCCTCATTCTTCAATCCTCAATACCCAATGCTCAATCTTCGATCCTCTATCCACAATCCTCAATCCTCGATCCTCAATCCTCATTCCTCAATCCTCAATCCTCAATCTTCAATCCTCAATACTCAATCTTCAATCCTCAATCCTCAATACTCAATCCTCAATCCTCAATCCTCAATCCTCAATCCTCAATTGTCAGTCTTCAATCCTCAATACCCAATCCTCAATCTTCATTCCTCAAACCTCAATCCTCAATTCTCAATCCTCAATCCTCAATCCTCAATCTTCAATCCTCAATACTCAATCTTCAATCCTCAATACTCAATCTTCAATCCTCGATCCTCAATTCTCAATCCCCAATCCTCAATCCTCAATACTCAATCTTCAATCCTCAGTCCTCAATCCTCAATCCTCAATCCTCATTCTTCAATCATCAATACCCAATCCTCAATCTTCAATCCTCAATCATCAATCATCAATTCTCAATCCTCAATCCTCAGTCCTCAATCCTCAATCCTCAATCGTCAGTCTTCAATCCTCAATACTCAATCTGCAATCCTCAATCCTCAATCTTCAATCCTCAATCCTCAATCCTCAATCATCAATCCTCAATCCTCAATCGTCAATCTTCAATCCTCAATACTCAATCTTCAATCCTCAATTCTCAATCCTCAATCCTCAATCCTCAATCCTCATTCTTCAATCCTCAATACCCAATCCTCAATCTTCATTCCTCAAACCTCAATCCTCAATTCTCAATCCTCAATCCTCAATCTTCAATCCTCATTCTTGAATCCTCAATACCCAATCCTCAATCTTCAATCCTCAATCCTAAATCCTCAATTCTCAATCCTCTATCCTCAGTCCTCAGTCCTCAAAACTCAAACCTCAACCCTACGCCCTCATCGTCAATCCTCAATCCTCAATCCTCAATCCTCAATCTTCAATCCTCAATACTCAATCTTCAATCCTCAATCCTCAATTCTCAATCCTCAATCCTCAATCCTCAATCCTCAATCCTCAACCGTCAGTCTTCAATCCTCAACACTCAATCTTCAATCCTCAATCCTCAACCCTCAATCCTCAATCCTCATTCTTCAATCCTCAAAACCCAATCCTCAATCTTCAATCCTCTATCCTCAATCCTCAATCCTCGATCCTCAATCCTCAATCCTCAATCCTCATTCTTTAATCCTCAATACCCAATCCTCAATCTTCATCCTCAAACCACAATCCTCAACTCTCAATCCTCAATCCTCAGTCCTCAGACCTCAAACCTCAATCCTCAACCCTCAGCCCTCATCGTCAATCCTCAATCCTCAATCCTCAATCCTCAATCTTCAATCCTCAATACTCAATCTTCAATCCTCAATCCTCAACTCTCAATCCTCAATACTCAATCCTCAATCGTCAATCCTCAATCCCCAATCCTCAATCTTCAAACCTCAATCCTCAATCCTCAATCCTCAATCCCCAATCTTCAATTCTCAATACTCAAACTTCAATCCTCAATCCTCAATCCTCCACCTTCAATCCTCAATACTCAATCTTCAATCCTCAGTCCTCAATCCTCAATCCTCAATCCTCAATCCTCAATCCTCAATCCTCAATCCTCAGTCCTCAGTCCTCAAACCTCAATCCTCAATCCTCAATCCTCAATCGTCAGTCTTCAATCCTCAATACTCAATCTTCAATCCTCAATCCTCAATCCTCAATCCTCAATCCTCATTCTTCAATCCTCAATACCCAATGCTCAATCTTCGATCCTCTATCCACAATCCTCAATCCTCGATCCTCAATCCTCATTCCTCAATCCTCAATCCTCAATCTTCAATCCTCAATACTCAATCTTCAATCCTCAATCCTCAATACTCAATCCTCAATCCTCAATCCTCAATCCTCAATTGTCAGTCTTCAATCCTCAATACCCAATCCTCAATCTTCATTCCTCAAACCTCAATCCTCAATTCTCAATCCTCAATCCTCAATCCTCAATCTTGAATCCTCAATACCCAATCCTCAATCTTCATTCCTCAAACCTCAATCCTCAATACCCAATCCTCAATCTTCAATCCTCAATCCTCAATCCTCAATTCTCAATCCTCAATCCTCAATCCTCAATCCTCAGTCCTCAATCTTCAATCGTCAATACTCAATCTTCAATCGTCAATCCTCAATCCTCAATCCCCAATCCTCAATCCTCAATCGTCAGTCTTCAATCCTCAATACTCAATCTTCAATCCTCAATCCTCAATCTTCAATCCTCAATCCTCAATCCTCAATCCTCAATCCTCAATCCTCAATCCTCAATCCTCAATCCTCAATCCTTAGTCCTCAAACCTCAATCCTCAATCCTCAATCCTCATTCGTCAGTCTTCAATCCTCAATACTCAATCTTCAATCCTCAATCCTCAATCCTCAACCCTCAATACTCAATCCTCATTCTTCAATCCTCAATACCCAATCCTCAATACCCAATCCTCAATCCTCAATCCTCAATCATCAATTATCAATGTACAATCTTCAGTCCTCAATCCTCAATCCTCAATCCTCAATCCTCAATCCTCAATGTTCAATCCGCGATACCCAATCCTCGATGGTCAATCCTCAACCCTCAACCCTCAATCCTCAAACCTCAATGCTCTATCCTCAATCCTCAATCCTCAGTCCTCAAACCTCAATCCTCAACCTTCAATCCTCAATACTCAATCTTCAATCCTCAAACCTCAATCCTCAATCCTCAATCCTCAACCCTCAATCGTCAGTCTTCAATCCTCAATACTCAATCTTCAATCCTCAATCCTCAATCTTCAATCCTCAATCCTCAATCCTCAATCCTCAATCCTCAATCCTCAATCCTCAATCCTCAATCCTCAATCCTCAATCCTCAATCCTTAGTCCTCAAACCTCAATCCTCAATCCTCAATCCTCATTCGTCAGTCTTCAATCCTCAATACTCAATCTTCAATCCTCAATCCTCAATCCTCATTCTTCAATTCTCAATATCCAATGCTCAATCTTCAATCCTCTATCCTGATGCTTCAATCCTCAATACCCAATCCTCAATCTTCAATCCCCAATCCTCAATCCTCAATTCTCAATCCTCAATCCTCAGTCCTGAGTCCTCAAACCTCAATCCTCAACCCTCAGCCCTCATCGTCAATCCTCAATCCTCAATCCTAAATCCTCAATCCTCAATCTTCAATACTCAATTTTCAATCCTCAATCCTCAGTCCTCAAACCTCAATTCTGAATCCTCAATCTTCGTCCCTCAGTCCTCAACAATCAGTTGTCAATCCTCAATCCTCAATGGAATATCCTCAGTTCAGAGTTATCAATACGCAATACACAATCTGCAATCTTCAAATCTCTATCCACAAACATCAACTCTCATCACTCAACCCTCAACACTCAGTCCCCAATCCTCAATCTTCAAACCTCAATCCTCAATCCTCAATCCTCAATCCCCAATCTTCAATCCTCAATACTCAAACTTCAATCCTCAATCCTCAATCCTCCACCTTCAATCCTCAATACTCAATCTTCAATCCTCAGTCCTCAATCCTCAATCCTCAATCCTCAATCCTCAGTCCTCAATCTTCAATCGTCAATACTCAATCTTCAATCGTCAATCCTCAATCCTCAATCCCCAATCCTCAATCCTCAATCATCAATCCTCAATCCTCAATCGTCTATCTTCAATCCTCAATACTCAATCTTCAATCCTCTATCCTCAATTCTCAATCCTCAATCCTCAATCCTCAATCGTCAATCCTCAGTCCTCAAACCTCTATCCCGAATCCTCAATCCTGAATCCTCAATCTTCAGACCTCAGACCTCAACAATCAGTTGTCAATCCTCAATCCTCAATAGAAAATCATCAGTTCACAGTTTTCAATACTCAATACTCAATCTGCAATCTTCAAATCTCTATCCACAAACATCAATTCTCTTCACTCAACCCTCAACACTCAGTCCCCAATCCTCAATTCTCAATCCTCAATCCTCAATCCTCAATCTTCAATCCTCATTCTTCAATCCTCAATACCCAATCCTCAATCTTCAATCCTCAATCCTAAATCCTCAATTCTCAATCCTCAATCCTCAGTCCTCAGTCCTCAAAACTCAATCCTCAACCCTCCGCCCTCATCGTCGATCCTCAATCCTCAATCCTCAATCCTCAATCTTCAATCCTCAATACTCAATCTTCAATCCTCAATCCCCAATTCTCACTCCTCAATCCTCAATCCTCAATCCTCAATCCTCAGTCCTCAAACCTCTATCCTGAATCCTCAATCCTGAATCCTCAATCTTCAGACCTCAAACGTCAAAACTCTACCCTCAGTCCTCGTCCTCAATCCACAACACTCAATCCTCAATCCTCAATCTTCAATCATCAATATACAATCTTCAGTCCTCAATCCTCAATCCTCAATACTCAATCCTCAATCCTCAATGTTCAATACGCGATACCCAATCCTCGATGTTCAATCCTGAATCCTCAATCCTCAATCCTCAATCCACAACCCTCAACCCTCAATCCTCAATCTTCAATCATCAATATACAAAATTCAGTCCTCAATACCCAATCCTCAATCCTCAATGTTCAATCCGCGATACCCAATCCTCAATGTTCAATCCTCAATCCTCAATCCTCAATCCTCAGTCCTCAATCTTCAATCCTCAACCCTCAAGCCTCAATACTCAATCCTCAATCCTCAGTCCTCAAACCTCAATCCTCAATCCTCAATCCTCAACCGTCAGTCTTCAATCCTCAATACTCAATCTTCAATCCACAATCCTCAACCCTCAATCCTCAATCCTCATTCTTCAATCCTCAATACCCAATCCTCAATCTTCAATCCTCTATCCTCAATCCTCAATCCTCGATCCTCAATCCTCAATCCTCAATCCTCATTCTTTAATCCTCAATACCCAATCCTCAATCTTCATCCTCAATCCACAATCCTCAACTCTAAATTCTCAATCCTCAGTCCTCAGAGCTCAAACCTCAATCCTCAATACTCAATCTTCAATCCTCAATCCTCAACTCTCAATCCGCAATACTCAATCGTCAATCCTCAATCCCCAATCCTCAATCTTCAAACCTCAATCCTCAATCCTCAATCCTCAATCCTCAACCTTCAATTCTCAATACTCAAACTTCAATCCTCAATCCTCAATCCTCAATTCCCAATCGTCAATCCTCAATCCTCAATCTTCAATCCTCAATACTGAATCTTCAATCCTCAGCCCTCAATCCTCAATCCTCAATCCTCATTCTTCAATCATCAATACCCAATCCTCAATCTTCAATCCTCAATCCTCGATCCTCAATTCTCAATCCTCAACCCTCAAT
This sequence comes from Calliopsis andreniformis, assembly GCF_051401765.1. Lineage (NCBI taxonomy): Eukaryota > Metazoa > Arthropoda > Insecta > Hymenoptera > Andrenidae > Calliopsis > Calliopsis andreniformis. The sequence continues at coordinate 164,561 of NW_027480813.1, forward strand.
CCTCAGACCTCAAACATCAATACGCAACCCTCAGTCCTCGTCCTCAATCCACAACCCTCTATCCTCAATCCTCAATCTTCAATCATCAATGTACAATCTTCAGTCCTCAATCCTCAATCCTCAATCTTCAATCTTCAATCCTCAGTGCTCAATCCTCAATCCTCAATCCTCAAACCTCAATCCAAAATCTTCATTCCTCAATCTTCAATCCTCAATCCTCAATCCTGATTCTTCAATCCTCAATACCCAATCCTCAATCTTCAATCCTCAATGCTCAATCCTCAATTCTCAATCCTCAATCCTCAGTCCTCAGTCCTCAATACACAATCTTCAATCCTCAATCCTCAATACTCAATCCTCAATCCTCAATCCTCAATCCTCTATTGTCAGTCTTCAATCCTCAATACCCAATACTCAATCTTCATTCCTCAGACCCCAATCCTCAATTCTCAATCCTCAATCCTCAATCCTCAATCTTCAATCCTCAATACTCAATCTTCAATCCTCAATACTCAATCTTCAATACTCAATCCTCAGTCCTCAATCCTCAATCCTCAGTCGTCTGTCTTCAATCCTCAATTCTCAATCTTCAATCCTCAATCCTCAGTCCACAAACCTCAATTCTGAATCCTCAATCCTGAATCCTCAATCTTCGGCCCTCAGTCCTCAACAATCGGCTGTCAATCCTCAATCCTCGTTAGAATATCCTCAGTTCAGTGTTTTCAATACGCAATACTCAATCTGCAATCTTCAAATCTCTATCCACCAACATCAATTCTCATCACTCAACCCTCAACACTCAGTCCCCAATCCTCAATCCTCAATACTCAATCCTCAATCCTCAATCCTCAATCCTCAATTGTCAGTCTTCAATCCTCAATACCCAATCCTCAATCTTCATTCCTCAAACCTCAATCCTCAATCCTCAATCCTCAATCCTCAATCCTCAATCCTCAATCCTCAATCCTCAATACTCAGTCCTGAAACCTCAATCCTCAACCTTCAATCCTCAATACTCAATCTTCAATCCTCAATCCTCAATCCTCAATCCTGAATCCTCAATCCTCGCGCGTCAGTCTTCAATCCTCAATACTCAATCTTCTATCCTCAATCCTCAATCTTCAATCCTCAATCCTCAATCCTCAATCTTCAATCCTCATTCTTCAATCCTCAATACCCATTCCTCAATCTTCAATCCTCATTCTTCAATCCTCAATACCCAATCCTCAATCTTCAATACTCAATCCAAAGTCCTCAATTCACAATCCTCAATCCTCAGTCCTCAGTCCTCAAAACTTAATCCTCTACCCTCAACCCTCATCGTCAATCCTCAATCCTCAATCCTCAATCCTCAATCTTCAATCCTCAATACTCAATCTTCAATCCTCAATCATCAATCCTCAATCCTCAATCCTGATTCTTCAATCCTCAATACCCAATCCTCAATCTTCAATCCTCAATCATGAATCCTCAATTCTCAATCCTCAATCCTCAGTCCTCAGTCCTCAAACCTCAATCCTCAACCCTCAGCCCTCATCGTCAATCCTCAATCCTCAATCCTCAATCCTCAATCCTCAATCTTCAATCCTCTATACTCAATCTTCAATCCTTCCTCAATTCTAAATCCTCGATCCTCAGTCCGCAGTCCTCAAACATCAATCTTCAACCCTCAGCCCTCATCCTCAATCCTCAATCCTCAATCCTCAATCCTCAATCCTCAATCCTCAATCTTCAATCCTCAATACTCAATCTTCAATCCTCAATACTCAATCTTCAATCCTCAATACTCAATATTCAATCCTCAATACTCAATCTTCAATCCTCAATCATCAATCCTCAATTCTCAATCCTCAATCCTCAGTCCTCAGTCCTCAAAGCTCAATCCTCAACCCTCAGCCCTCATCGTCAATCCTCAATCCTCAATCCTAAATCCTCAATCTTCAATCCTCAATACTCAATATTCAATCCTCAATCCTCAACCCTCAATCCTCAATCCTCAGTCCTCAATCCTCTATCCTGAATCCTCAATACTGAATCCTCAATCTTCGGCCCTCAGTCCTCAACAATCAGTTGTCAATCCTCAATCCTCAATAGAATATCCTCAGTTCAGAGATTTCAATACGCAATACTCAATCTGCAATCATCAAATCTCTATCCACCAACATCAATTCTCATCACTCAACCCTCAACACTCAGTCCCCAATCCTCAATCTTCAATCCTCAATCCTCAATCCTCCATCCTCATTCTTCAATCCTCAATACCCAATCCTCAATCTTCAATCCACAATCCTAAATCCTCAATTCTCAATCCTCAATCCTCAGTCCTCTGTCCTCAAAACTCAATCCTCAACCCTCAGCCCTCATCGTCAATTCTCAATTCTCAATCCTCAATCCTCAACCTTCAATCCTCAATACTCAATCCTCAATCCTCAATCCTCAAACCTCAATCTAAAATCTTCATTCCTCAATCTTCAATCCTCAATCCTCAATCCTGATTCTTCAATCCTCAATACCCAATCCTCAATCTTCAATCCTCAATCATCAATCCTCAATTCTCAATCCTCAATCCTCAGTCCTCAGTCCTCAAACCTCAATCCTCAACCCTCAGCCCTCATCGTCAATCCTCAATCCTCAATCCTTAATCCTCAATCTTCAATCCTCTATACTCAATCTTCAATCCTCAATCCTCAATTCTCAATCCTCAATGCTCAGTCCTCAGTCCTCAAACCTCAATCTTCAACCCTCAGCCCTCATCCTCAATCCTCAATCCTCAATCCTCAATCCTCAATCCTCAATCCTCAATCCTCAATCCTCAATCCTCAATCCTCAAACCTCAATCCTCAATCCTCAATGTTCAATCCGCGATACCCAATCGTCGATGTTCAAACCTCAATCCTCAATCCTCAATCCTCAATCCTCAATCCTCAATCCTCAATCCTCAATCCTCAGTCCTGAAACCTCAATCCTCAACCTTCAATCCTCAATACTCAATCTTCAATCCTCAATCCTCAATCCTCAATCCTCAATCCTCAATCCTCGCGCGTCAGTCTTCAATCCTCAATACTCAATCTTCTATCCTCAATCCTCAATCTTCAATCCTCAATCCTCAATTCTCAATCCTCAATCCTCAATCTTCAATCCTCATTCTTCAATCCTCAATACCCAATCCTCAATCTTCAATCCTCAATCCTAAGTCCTCAATTCTCAATCCTCAATCCTCAGTCCTCAGTCCTCAAAACTGAATCCTCTACCCCCAGCCCTCATCGTCAATCCTCAATCCTCAATCCTCAATCCTCAATCCTCAATCTTCAATCCTCAATACTCAATCTTCAATCCTCTATCTTCAATTCTCAATCCTCAATCCTCAATCCTCAATCGTCAATCCTCAGTCCTCAAACCTCTATCCTGAATCCTCAATCCTGAATCCTCAATCTTCAGACCTCAGACCTCAACAATCAGTTGTCAATCCTCAATCCTCAATAGAAAATCATCAATTCACAGCTTTCAATACTCAATACTCAATCTGCAATCTTCAAATCTCTATCCACAAACATCAATTCTCATCACTCAACCCTCAACACTCAGTCCCCAATCCTCAATTCTCAATCCTCAAGCCTCAATCCTCAATCCTCAATCCTCAGTCCTCAAACTTCAATCCTCAACCTTCAATCCTCAATACTCAATCTTCAATCCTCAATCCTCAATCCTCAATCCTCAATCCTCAACCCTCAATCGTCAGTCTTCAATCCTCAATACTCAATCTTCAATCCTCAATCCTCAATCTTCAATCCTCAATCCTCAATCCTCAATCCTCAATCCTCAATCCTCAATCCTCAATCCTCAATCCTCAATCCTTAGTCCTCAAACCTCAATCCTCAATCCTCAATCCTCATTCGTCAGTCTTCAATCCTCAATACTCAATCTTCAATCCTCAATCCTCAATCCTCATTCTTCAAGCCTCAATATCCAATGCTCAATCTTCAATCCTCTATCCTCAATCCTCAATCCTCGATTCTCAATCCTCAATCCTCAATCCTCAATCCTCAATCTTCAATCCTCAATACTCAATCTTCAATTCTCAATCCTCAATCCTCAATCCTCAAACGTCAATACTCAATCTTCAATCCTCAACACTCAATCCTCAACCCTCAATACTCAATCCTCATTCTTCAATCCTCAATACCCAATCCTCAATACCCAATCCTCAATCCTCAATCCTCAATCATCAATTATCAATGTACAATCTTCAGTCCTCAATCCTCAATCCTCAATCCTCAATCCTCAATCCTCAATGTTCAATCCGCGATACCCAATCCTCGATGGTCAATCCTCAACCCTCAACCCTCAATCCTCAAACCTCAATGCTCTATCCTCAATCCTCAATCCTCAGTCCTCAAACCTCAATCCTCAACCTTCAATCCTCAATACTCAATCTTCAATCCTCAATCCTCAATCCTCAATCCTCAACCCTCAATCGTCAGTCTTCAATCCTCAATACTCAATCTTCAATCCTCAATCCTCAATCTTCAATCCTCAATCCTCAATCCTCAATCCTCAATCCTCAATCCTCAATCCTCAATCCTCAATCCTCAATCCTCAATCCTCAATCCTTAGTCCTCAAACCTCAATCCTCAATCCTCAATCCTCATTCGTCAGTCTTCAATCCTCAATACTCAATCTTCAATCCTCAATCCTCAATCCTCATTCTTCAAGCCTCAATATCCAATGCTCAATCTTCAATCCTCTATCCTGATGCTTCAATCCTCAATACCCAATCCTCAATCTTCAATCCCCAATCCTCAATCCTCAATTCTCAATCCTCAATCCTCAGTCCTGAGTCCTCAAACCTCAATCCTCAACCCTCAGCCCTCATCGTCAATCCTCAATCCTCAATCCTAAATCCTCAATCCTCAATCTTCAATACTCAATTTTCAATCCTCAATCCTCAGTCCTCAAACCTCAATTCTGAATCCTCAATCTTCGTCCCTCAGTCCTCAACAATCAGTTGTCAATCCTCAATCCTCAATGGAATATCCTCAGTTCAGAGTTATCAATACGCAATACACAATCTGCAATCTTCAAATCTCTATCCACAAACATCAACTCTCATCACTCAACCCTCAACACTCAGTCCCCAATCCTCAATCCTCAATCTTCAATCCTCAATCCTCAATCCTCAATCCTCAATCCTCAATCCTCAATCCTCAATCCTCAATCCTCAATCCTCAATTCTCAATCCTTAGTCCTCAAACCTCAATCCTCAATCCTCAATCCTCATTCGTCAGTCTTCAATCCTCAATACTCAATCTTCAATCCTGAATCCTCAATCCTCATTCTTCAAGCCTCAATATCCAATGCTCAATCTTCAATCCTCTATCCTGATGCTTCAATCCTCAATACCCAATCCTCAATCTTCAATCCCCAATCCTCAATCCTCAATTCTCAATCCTCAATCCTCAATCCTCAGTCCTGAGTCCTCAAACCTCAATCCTCAACCCTCAGCCCTCATCGTCAATCCTCAATCCTCAATCCTAAATCCTCAATCCTCAATCTTCAATACTCAATTTTCAATCCTCAATCCTCAGTCCTCAAACCTCAATTCTGAATCCTCAATCTTCGTCCCTCAGTCCTCAACAATCAGTTGTCAATCCTCAATCCTCAATGGAATATCCTCAGTTCAGAGTTATCAATACGCAATACACAATCTGCAATCTTCAAATCTCTATCCACAAACATCAACTCTCATCACTCAACCCTCAACACTCAGTCCCCAATCCTCAATCTTCAAACCTCAATCCTCAATCCTCAATCCTCAATCCCCAATCTTCAATCCTCAATACTCAAACTTCAATCCTCAATCCTCAATCCTCCACCTTCAATCCTCAATACTCAATCTTCAATCCTCAGTCCTCAATCCTCAATCCTCAATCCTCAATCCTCAGTCCTCAATCTTCAATCGTCAATACTCAATCTTCAATCGTCAATCCTCAATCCTCAATCCCCAATCCTCAATCCTCAATCATCAATCCTCAATCCTCAATCGTCTATCTTCAATCCTCAATACTCAATCTTCAATCCTCTATCCTCAATTCTCAATCCTCAATCCTCAATCCTCAATCGTCAATCCTCAGTCCTCAAACCTCTATCCCGAATCCTCAATCCTGAATCCTCAATCTTCAGACCTCAGACCTCAACAATCAGTTGTCAATCCTCAATCCTCAATAGAAAATCATCAGTTCACAGTTTTCAATACTCAATACTCAATCTGCAATCTTCAAATCTCTATCCACAAACATCAATTCTCTTCACTCAACCCTCAACACTCAGTCCCCAATCCTCAATTCTCAATCCTCAATCCTCAATCCTCAATCTTCAATCCTCATTCTTCAATCCTCAATACCCAATCCTCAATCTTCAATCCTCAATCCTAAATCCTCAATTCTCAATCCTCAATCCTCAGTCCTCAGTCCTCAAAACTCAATCCTCAACCCTCCGCCCTCATCGTCGATCCTCAATCCTCAATCCTCAATCCTCAATCTTCAATCCTCAATACTCAATCTTCAATCCTCAATCCCCAATTCTCACTCCTCAATCCTCAATCCTCAATCCTCAATCCTCAGTCCTCAAACCTCTATCCTGAATCCTCAATCCTGAATCCTCAATCTTCAGACCTCAAACGTCAAAACTCTACCCTCAGTCCTCGTCCTCAATCCACAACACTCAATCCTCAATCCTCAATCTTCAATCATCAATATACAATCTTCAGTCCTCAATCCTCAATCCTCAATACTCAATCCTCAATCCTCAATGTTCAATACGCGATACCCAATCCTCGATGTTCAATCCTGAATCCTCAATCCTCAATCCTCAATCCACAACCCTCAACCCTCAATCCTCAATCTTCAATCATCAATATACAAAATTCAGTCCTCAATACCCAATCCTCAATCCTCAATGTTCAATCCGCGATACCCAATCCTCAATGTCCAATCCTCAATCCTCAATCCTCAATCCTCAGTCCTCAATCCTCAATCCTCAACCCTCAAGCCTCAATACTCAATCCTCAATCCTCAGTCCTCAAACCTCAATCCTCAATCCTCAATCCTCAACCGTCAGTCTTCAATCCTCAATACTCAATCTTCAATCCACAATCCTCAACCCTCAATCCTCAATCCTCATTCTTCAATCCTCAATACCCAATCCTCAATCTTCAATCCTCTATCCTCAATCCTCAATCCTCAATCCTCGATCCTCAATCCTCAATCCTCAATCCTCATTCTTTAATCCTCAATACCCAATCCTCAATCTTCATCCTCAATCCACAATCCTCAACTCTAAATTCTCAATCCTCAGTCCTCAGAGCTCAAACCTCAATCCTCAATACTCAATCTTCAATCCTCAATCCTCAACTCTCAATCCGCAATACTCAATCGTCAATCCTCAATCCCCAATCCTCAATCTTCAAACCTCAATCCTCAATCCTCAATCCTCAATCCTCAATCTTCAATTCTCAATACTCAAACTTCAATCCTCAATCCTCAATCCTCAATTCCCAATCGTGAATCCTCAATCCTCAATCTTCAATCCTCAATACTGAATCTTCAATCCTCAGCCCTCAATCCTCAATCCTCAATCCTCATTCTTCAATCATCAATACCCAATCCTCAATCTTCAATCCTCAATCCTCGATCCTCAATTCTCAATCCTCAACCCTCAATCCTCAGACCTCAAACATCAATACGCAACCCTCAGTCCTCGTCCTCAATCCACAACCCTCTATCCTCAATCCTCAATCTTCAATCATCAATGTACAATCTTCAGTCCTCAATCCTCAATCCTCAATCTTCAATCTTCAATCCTCAGTGCTCAATCCTCAATCCTCAATCCTCAAACCTCAATCCAAAATCTTCATTCCTCAATCTTCAATCCTCAATCCTCAATCCTGATTCTTCAATCCTCAATACCCAATCCTCAATCTTCAATCCTCAATGCTCAATCCTCAATTCTCAATCCTCAATCCTCAGTCCTCAGTCCTCAATACACAATCTTCAATCCTCAATCCTCAATACTCAATCCTCAATCCTCAATCCTCAATCCTCTATTGTCAGTCTTCAATCCTCAATACCCAATACTCAATCTTCATTCCTCAGACCCCAATCCTCAATTCTCAATCCTCAATCCTCAATCCTCAATCTTCAATCCTCAATACTCAATCTTCAATCCTCAATACTCAATCTTCAATACTCAATCCTCAGTCCTCAATCCTCAATCCTCAGTCGTCTGTCTTCAGTCCTCAATTCTCAGTCTTCAATCCTCAATCCTCAGTCCACAAACCTCAATTCTGAATCCTCAATCCTGAATCCTCAATCTTCGGCCCTCAGTCCTCAACAATCGGCTGTCAATCCTCAATCCTCGTTAGAATATCCTCAGTTCAGTGTTTTCAATACGCAATACTCAATCTGCAATCTTCAAATCTCTATCCACCAACATCAATTCTCATCACTCAACCCTCAACACTCAGTCCCCAATCCTCAATCCTCAATACTCAATCCTCAATCCTCAATCCTCAATCCTCAATTGTCAGTCTTCAATCCTCAATACCCAATCCTCAATCTTCATTCCTCAAACCTCAATCCTCAATTCTCAATCCTCAATCCTCAATCCTCAATCTTCAATCCTCAATACTCAATTTTCAATCCTCAATACTCAATCTTCAATCCTCGATCCTCAATCCTCAATCCCCAACCCTCAATCCTCAATACTCAATCTTCAATCCTCAATCCTCAATTCTCAATCCTCAATACTCAATCCTCAATCGTCAATCCTCAATCTTCAATACTCAATACTCAATCTTCAATCCTCAGTCCTCAATCCTCAATCCTCAATCCTCATACTTCAATCATCAATACCCAATTCTCAATCTTCAATCCTCAATCATCAATCATCAATTCTCAATCCTCAATGCTCAGTCCTCAGTCCTCAAAGCTCAATCCTCAACCCTCAGCCCTCATCTTCAATCCTCAATCCTCAATCCTAAATCCTCAATCCTAAATCCTCAATCTTCAATCCTCAATACTCAATCTTCAATCCTCAATCCTCAACCCTCAATCCTCAATCCTCTATCCTGAATCCTCAATACTGAATCCTCAATCTTCGGCCCTCAGTCCTCAACAATCAGTTGTCAATCCTCAATCCTCAATAGAATATCCTCAGTTCAGAGATTTCAATACGCAATACTCAATCTGCAATCATCAAATCTCTATCCACCAACATCAATTCTCATCACTCAACCCTCAACACTCAGTCCCCAATCCTCAATCTTCAATCCTCAATCCTCAAACCTCCATCCTCATTCTTCAATCGTCAATACCCAATCCTCAATCTTCAATCCACAATCCTAAATCCTCAATTCTCTATCCTCAATCCTCAGTCCTCTGTCCTCAAAACTCAATCCTCAACCCTCAGCCCTCATCGTCAATTCTCAATTCTCAATCCTCAATCCTCAACCTTCAATCCTCAATACTCAATCCTCAATCCTCAATCCTCAAACCTCAATCTAAAATCTTCATTCCTCAATCTTCAATCCTCAATCCTCAATCCTGATTCTTCAATCCTCAATACCCAATCCTCAATCTTCAATCCTCAATCATCAATCCTCAATTCTCAATCCTCAATCCTCAGTCCTCAGTCCTCAAACCTCAATCCTCAACCCTCAGCCCTCATCGTCAATCCTCAATCCTCAATCCTTAATCCTCAATCTTCAATCCTCTATACTCAATCTTCAATCCTCAATCCTCAATTCTCAATCCTCAATGCTCAGTCCTCAGTCCTCAAACCTCAATCTTCAACCCTCAGCCCTCATCCTCAATCCTCAATCCTCAATCCTCAATCCTCAATCCTCAATCCTCAATCCTCAATCCTCAATCCTCAATCCTCAAACCTCAATCCTCAATCCTCAATGTTCAATCCGCGATACCCAATCGTCGATGTTCAAACCTCAATCCTCAATCCTCAATCCTCAATCCTCAATCCTCAATCCTCAATCCTCAATCCTCAGTCCTGAAACCTCAATCCTCAACCTTCAATCCTCAATACTCAATCTTCAATCCTCAATCCTCAATCCTCAATCCTCAATCCTCAATCCTCGCGCGTCAGTCTTCAATCCTCAATACTCAATCTTCTATCCTCAATCCTCAATCTTCAATCCTCAATCCTCAATTCTCAATCCTCAATCCTCAATCTTCAATCCTCATTCTTCAATCCTCAATACCCAATCCTCAATCTTCAATCCTCAATCCTAAGTCCTCAATTCTCAATCCTCAATCCTCAGTCCTCAGTCCTCAAAACTGAATCCTCTACCCCCAGCCCTCATCGTCAATCCTCAATCCTCAATCCTCAATCCTCAATCCTCAATCTTCAATCCTCAATACTCAATCTTCAATCCTCTATCTTCAATTCTCAATCCTCAATCCTCAATCCTCAATCGTCAATCCTCAGTCCTCAAACCTCTATCCTGAATCCTCAATCCTGAATCCTCAATCTTCAGACCTCAGACCTCAACAATCAGTTGTCAATCCTCAATCCTCAATAGAAAATCATCAATTCACAGCTTTCAATACTCAATACTCAATCTGCAATCTTCAAATCTCTATCCACAAACATCAATTCTCATCACTCAACCCTCAACACTCAGTCCCCAATCCTCAATTCTCAATCCTCAAGCCTCAATCCTCAATCCTCAATCCTCAGTCCTCAAACCTCAATCCCCAATCCTCAATCCTCAATCGTCAGTCTTCAATCCTCAATACTCAATCTTCAATCCTCAATCCTCAATCCTCAATCCTCAATCCTCATTCTTCAATCCTCAATACCCAATCCTCAATCTTCAATCGTCAGTCTTCAATCCTCAATACTCAATCTTCAATCCTCAATCCTCAGTCCTCAATCCTCAATTCTGAATCCTCAATCCTGAATCCTCAATCTTCAGCCCTCAGTCCTCGACAATCAATTGTCAATCCTCAATCCTCAATAGAATATCCTCAATTCACAGTTTTCAATACGCAATACTCAACCTGCAATCTTCAAACATCTATCCACAAACATCAATTCTCATCACTCAACCCTCAACACTCAGTCCCCAATCCTCATTCTTCAATCGTCAACCCTCAATCCTCAATCCTCAATCCGCAATCCTCAACCTTCAATCCTCAATACTCAATCTTCAAGCCTCAATCCACAACCCTCTATCCTCAATCCTCAATCTTCAATCATCAATATACAATCTTCAGTCCTCAATCCTCAATCCTCAATACTCAATCCTCACTGCTCAATGTTCAATACGCGATACCCAATCCTCGATGTTCAATCCTCAATCCTCAATCCTCAATCCTCAATACTCAATCCTCATCCCTCAATCCTCAATCCTCAGTCCTCAAACCTCAATCCTCAACCTTCAATCCTCAATACTCAATCTTCAATCCTCAAGCCTCAATCCTCAATCCTCAATCCTCAATCCTCAATCGTCAGTCTTCAATCCTCAATACTCAATCTGCAATCCTCAATCCTCAATCTTCAATCCTCAATCCTCAATCCTCAATCATCAATCCTCAATCCTCAATCGTCAATCTTCAATCCTCAATACTCAATTTTCAATCCTCAATTCTCAATCCTCAATCCTCAATCCTCAATCCTCATTCTTCAATCCTCAATACCCAATCCTCAATCTTCATTCCTCAAACCTCAATCCTCAATTCTCAATCCTCAATCCTCAATCTTCAATCCTCATTCTTGAATCCTCAATACCCAATCCTCAATCTTCAATCCTCAATCCTAAATCCTCAATTCTCAATCCTCAATCCTCAGTCCTCAGTCCTCAAAACTCAAACCTCAACCCTCCGCCCTCATCGTCAATCCTCAATCCTCAATCCTCAATCCTCAATCTTCAATCCTCAATACTCAATCTTCAATCCTCAATCCTCAATTCTCAATCCTCAATCCTCAATCCTCAATCCTCAACCGTCAGTCTTCAATCCTCAACACTCAATCTTCAATCCTCAATCCTCAACCCTCAATCCTCAATCCTCATTCTTCAATCCTCAAAACCCAATCCTCAATCTTCAATCCTCTATCCTCAATCCTCAATCCTCGATCCTCAATCCTCAATCCTCAATCCTCATTCTTTAATCCTCAATACCCAATCCTCAATCTTCACCCTCAAACCACAATCCTCAACTCTCAATCCTCAATCCTCAGTCCTCAGACCTCAAACCTCAATCCTCAACCCTCAGCCCTCATCGTCAATCCTCAATCCTCAATCCTCAATCCTCAATCTTCAATCCTCAATACTCAATCTTCAATCCTCAATCCTCAACTCTCAATCCTCAATACTCAATCCTCAATCGTCAATCCTCAATCCCCAATCCTCAATCTTCAAACCTCAATCCTCAATCCTCAATCCTCAATCCCCAATCTTCAATTCTCAATACTCAAACTTCAATCCTCAATCCTCAATCCTCCACCTTCAATCCTCAATACTCAATCTTCAATCCTCAGTCCTCAATCCTCAATCCTCAATCCTCAATCCTCAGTCCTCAATCTTCAATCGTCAATACTCAATCTTCAATCGTCAATCCTCAATCCTGAATCCCCAATCCTCGATCCTCAATCATCAATCCTCAATCCTCAATCGTCAATCTTCAATCCTCAATACTCAATCTTCAATCCTCAATTCTCCATCCTCAATCCTCAATCCTCAATCCTCATTCTTCAATCGTCAATACCCAATCCTCAGACCTCAAACATCAATACGCAAACCTCAGTGCTCTTCCTCAATCCACAACCCTCAATCCTCAATCCTCAATCATCAATTATCAATGTACAATCTTCAGTCCTCAATCCTCAATCCTCAATCCTCAATCCTCAATCCTCAATGTTCAATCCGCGATACCCAATCCTCGATGGTCAATCCTCAACCCTCAACCCTCAATCCTCAAACCTCAATGCTCTATCCTCAATCCTCAATCCTCAGTCCTCAAACCTCAATCCTCAACCTTCAATCCTCAATACTCAATCTTCAATCCTCAATCCTCAATCCTCAATCCTCGATCCTCAACCCTCAATCGTCAGTCTTCAATCCTCAATACTCAAACCTCAATCCTCAATCCTCAATGTTCAATCCGCGATACCCAATCGTCGATGTTCAAACCTCAATCCTCAATCCTCAATCCTCAATCCTCAATCCTCAATCCTCAATCCTCAATCCTCAGTCCTGAAAGCTCAATCCTCAACCTTCAATCCTCAATACTCAATCTTCAATCCTCAATCCTCAATCCTCAATCCTCAATCCTCAATCCTCGCGCGTCAGTCTTCAATCCTCAATACTCAATCTTCAATCCTCAATCCTCAGTCCTCAATCCTCAATTCTGAATCCTCAATCCTGAATCCTCAATCTTCAGCCCTCAGTCCTCGACAATCAATTGTCAATCCTCAATCCTCAATAGAATATCCTCAATTCACAGTTTTCAATACGCAATACTCAATCTGCAATCTTCAAACATCTATCCACAAACATCAATTCTCATCACTCAACCCTCAACACTCAGTCCCCAATCCTCATTCTTGAATCGTCAACCCTCAATCCTCAATCCTCAATCCTCAATCCTCAACCTTCAATCCTCAATACTCAATCTTCAAGCCTCAATCCACAACCCTCTATCCTCAATCCTCAATCTTCAATCATCAATATACAATCTTCAGTCCTCAATCCTCAATCCTCAATACTCAATCCTCACTGCTCAATGTTCAATACGCGATACCCAATCCTCGA